>NC_137067.1:1209161-1214161 GCF_032717465.1 Coenobita brevimanus | reverse complement strand
CTTATGCGGAGGCGGATTAAAAAGTTTGTGTACTCCCTAACACCTCTTCCTTAGCGATTTATTTGCTTATGCGGAGGCGGATTAAAAAGTTTGTGTACTCCCTAACACCTCTTCCTTAGCTATTTATTTTTGGATATGGGTGGGTGATGTCCTTCTGTACGCTGAAAGAATTTGCGTAACAGATGTGTACAGTAAGGTGCAATAAGCAAAATAAATCGCCTAAGAAAAGGTGTTTGGGAGTTAACCACCAAGAATACGAACCCAAGGCCCTTACTGTCGTCGGTTAAAGAAGCTCCCTAGCACCTCTTCCTAAGCGATTTAGTTTGCCTTTAACTCCATTCTCTCCTCCTCTGTCATTTAAATCATTCAAAATCCACCACGCGAGTACTCAGCGTAAATAGGATGTAAGCGAGAGGGTGTTTGTTTATCAAGGATGCGAGTAGAGACGAAATGAGAGTTCACTTGAAAATATTGGGAGTTTTTGTGTGACTGTCATCAAATTCTGAAGATTATAATGGACTGAGATGACATCCTTTACTAATATTACTCGCCTCAGGGCCTAACCAGTGCCTGGCGTATCACCCCATCTCTATCGAATCATGAAGCCCAAAGTGAAGTGAAGCGGATTCAGATCAATAGAAATTCGCCACAGCTGAAAAGTTAACCAGTATATTTTCATCAACAGGGCTATAAATTCAAAGGAAATTCACCACAGCTAAAGAGTTAACCAATATCTTTTCTCCACAGGGCTACAGATTCATAAAAGAGCTCAAAGTGAAGCGGTTTCGAATCAGAAAGCTCAAAGTGAAGCAGGTTCGAATTATGAAGCTCAATGTAAAGGAAATTCGAATAAAAGAAAAATAACCACAGCTAAAAAGCTAATGAATATCTTTTTTTTTTTTTTTCCACAGGGATACAGATACGTACAAAAGGTTAAAGTGCAAAGAGCTCGAATCCTGGCGAGTGTGTTGGTCTGTGTCCTGATGCAAGCCCCATACATCGTCAGCGCACGGGTGTTTTGCATGTCTGATGATGGTGATGACGTGGACGGCATTGAGAGAGACCCGAGCTGCATCAACGGTACCTATGTTGGCGTTAGCGGATACCAGCACAGCTATAAGGACACCTGGCACCTTGTTTATCGTTGGTAAGTGCGTTGGTAACTCGAATAGTCAACCCGGTTTTATTTGACGGAACTAGACCATTCTCAAATCTCGAATGCTGTGTCTTGGTTGCATGGAGTTCAATAAGCCTTGGCTGTGAAGTAGCAATGAGTCTCCTTGGTTACTAGTCAACCATTCAGTCTGACTACACTTGCCATTGTCAAAACCGAAACGAGTTAGGGATCTTTATCAACAGAAATCAGAGTTCATTCACCTTAACTTGGCCCAGATATTCATATTTTTGTATTTTAGTTCACGTGGCTCAGTGGCAGAAAAGACAATACTACGACTCTTCAGTCTTTCCAGAGCACTTCTTCGTGACCAGCACCCTGTTCTAGTGTTTTTACCCTGACATCTATTTTGGCTGTCTCTAGGTCTAACTTTTGCTGTCTGTTATGTAACTCAGGAGAGGCTTTTGAAATTTTTGCCACGGTATATCTACAGCACCCGATGTCGAAGCATTAAAATCAAAACAAAACACACTCCATTCAGGGTCAGAGCTTGGCGGTGGGCATTTAGAGGCAGTGGGTTCGATAGACTAAATATTCAAACTAAAAATTTAAACTAAGATTATTCAAACTCAAGATTTAAACTAAGATTAAACTTTTTTCCTCTCAGGCTCTATGGTATTGCGATAAGAGGCGTTCCCGGTGGTGTGCTGGCAATCTGTAACCTGAGCCTGGTGGTGGGTGTCTATACAGGGCGAATTCGATCCCACACAGGGACAAATGAGGATCAACAAGGGGTATTCAGTCGCCCTTGGGAGCGCAACCTGGTTATAACACTGATCGCTATGGCTGCTTCCAATCTCACACTGACCATCCCAAAATGTATCTTCCTGTTGTTTTACGCCTACGCTGATCTACACCACTGTTCTCAGGATAATACGGCGGAGAGTATGAGACATATTACCAACTGCCTCATGCTTTTTGACCACGTTTTACACACACTTTACCTGGCCAGTCTAAATCCTGCAATTAGGAGGGAACTGTTTGTACTCTTGCGTCAGGTCAGAGAGAGAGTAGCTTCCCACAAAACTCCTCAGGCGAATGTGTGTCAGGAAGCTTAACTGATTTATTTTTCCCAGTGTCTAGCATCGTCTGAGGCTTGAAACAACTTCTGCTAACCTTCACAACCTCTGCTAACCTTAACAACTTTTGCGAACCTTAACAACTTCTGCGAACCTTAACTTCTGCTAGCCTTAATAACTTCTGCTAACTTTAACAACTTCTACGAACCTTAACAACTTCTGCTAACCTTAACTTCTGCTAGCCTTAAAAACTTTTGCGAACCTTAACAACTTCTGCGAACCTTAACAACTTTTGCGAACGTTGACAACTTCTGCTAACCTTAACAACTTTTGCGAACGTTGACAACTTCTGCTAACCTTACGACATCTAGCTAACACTCCTCTGCTTTTTGAATACCTCCTACCGACAGCCATGTGCAAAAGTTAGGCGACATTTCTTTATTGGCCAATGGAAGGTGTTACATAATATTTTTTGTAACAGTTTGTAACAGTAATATGAAGCACAAAAAAATAAGAGTATGAAAAGGAACGACAGTCTGGCGTTTGGGGAGGAAGGACACATGGAAGGACACATGGAAGGACACATATGGAAGGACACATGGAAGGACACATATGGAAGGACACATGGAAGGACACTTGGAAGGACACATATGGAAGGACACATGGAAGGACACATAAGGAAGGACACATATGGAAGGACACATATGGAAGGACACATGGAAGGACACATGGAAGGACACATATGGAAGGACACATGGAAGGACACATGGAAGGACACATATGGAAGGACACATGGAAGGACACATATGGAAGGACACATATGGAAGGACACATATGGAAGGACACATATGGAAGGACACATGGAAGGACACATGGAAGGACACATATGGAAGGACACATATGGAAGGACACATATGGAAGGACACATATGGAAGGACACATATGGAAGGACACATATGGAAGGACACATGGAAGGACACATATGGCTCAAAACTGCCATCTCTCCATCTTGAAAGCTGAGTAGGAGCCACATTTTATCACTAGAATATGATGCTAGTCACGAAGAAGTGCTCTGGAGAGGATGTAGAGCCATAGTACGGTACTGTCTTTTTTCTGCCACTGAGCTACGTGAAATCGCCCGCCTCTTCCCGCCTTACGTCATCACTACGTCATTACAAAGGCTCTCTTTCCCGGCTATTATTTGTCAGCTTTTTTCTTTATATGATACCTTAGCGTTGTCTTCTACGCTATTTATGCAATGTATAGTATTATTAAAAAGATGGTGTTCATTTTTACCTAGAATTTTTTACTTGATTTGACATGTCAGTTGTTGTGCCAGTTGATGCGAAAACGAATCGCTACAGCACAAGTGTTGCGATTTCCCCAAGAAGAAAAAGGGATCAAGGTTATACAAGTTCATGACGAGAGTTTTTCTAGCGTCATTACGGCTCTGACTGCTTATTTCCTTTTCTAGATCAACTTTCTCCTTGTCTGCCACTCCACTGCGCCTACTTCACACTTAGAGCATGTCCGTCACCTTCCCCCGTGACCCATCATATCAAAGAGAATCATCTATGGCCAGAGAAACATACCATGCCTCTCTCAGCTTAGCAATATTAGCCAGTAGAGGAGAGTGACAAGAGAGGTGAAATATTAGGCAGCAGAGGAAAGTGACAAGTAGAAGAGGTGAAATATTAGCCAGCAGAGGAAAGTGACAAGTAGAAAAGGTGAAATATTAGCTAACAGAAGAAAGTGACAAGTAGAAGGGGTGAAATATTAGGCAGAGAAACATACCAAGCCTCTCTCAGCTTAGCAATATTAGCCAGCAGAGGAAAGTGACAAGTAGAAGAGGTGAAATATTAGGCAGAGAAACATACCAAGCCTCTCTCAGCTTAGCAATATTAGCCAGCAGAGGAAAGTGACAAGTAGAAGAGGTGAAATATTAGGCAGAGAAACATACCAAGCCTCTCTCAACTTAGCAATATTAGCCAGCAGAGGAAAGTGACAAGTAGAAGAGGTGAAATTTAGGCAGAGAAATATACCAAGCCTCTCTCAACTTAGCAATATTAGCCAGCAGAGGAAAGTGACAAGTAGAAGAGGTGAAATATTAGGCAGAGAAACATACCAAGCCTCTCTCAGCTTAGCAATATTAGCCAGCAGAGGAAAGTGACAAGTAGAAGAGGTGAAATATTAGGCAGAGAAACATACCAAGCCTCTCTCAGCTTAGCAATATTAGCCAGCAGAGGAAAGTGACAAGTAGAAGAGGTGAAATATTAGGCAGAGAAACATACCAAGCCTCTCTCAGCTTAGCAATATTAGCCAGCAGAGGAAAGTGACAAGTAGAAGAGGTGAAATATTAGGCAGAGAAACATACCAAGCCTCTCTCAGCTTAGCAATATTAGCCAGCAGAGGAAAGTGACAAGTAGAAGAGGTGAAATATTAGGCAGAGAAATATACCAAGCCTCTCTCAGCTTAGCAATATTAGCCAGCAGAGGAAAGTGACAAGTGGAAGAGGTGAAATATTAGGCAGAGAAACATACCAAGCCTCTCTCAGCTTAGCAATATTAGCCAGCAGAGGAAAGTGACAAGTAGAAGAGGTGAAATATTAGGCAGAGAAATATACCAAGCCTCTCTCAGCTTAGCAATATTAGCCAGCAGAGGAAAGTGACAAGCAGGAAGGAGAGAGAGAGAGAGAGAGAGAGAGAGAGAGGGAGGGGAGGGGAAGTATCAAAATGTTTTAGAGAAAGAAGGAGGGATACGGAGGGAAGATTAGTCTGTGAGGAAGTACAACAAGAGAAATATATTGT
>NC_137067.1:1169161-1201661 GCF_032717465.1 Coenobita brevimanus | reverse complement strand
CTTTATCCAGTCACATTTACCCATCCTCTCTCTCTCTCTCTCTCTCTCTCTCTCTCTCTCTCTCTCTCTCTCTCTCTCTCTCTCTGGTGGCTCTGGTGGTAGTGTACTCGTCTCGTGATCATGTGTCGGGAGTCAAGGGTTCAAATCCAAGAAGTGGTGGACATTTAAAATACATTCTGGCAGTATATCCTGTCAAGTAGTAGTAGTAGTAGTGATAGTTGTAGTAGCAGTAGTATTAATAGTAGTAGTAGTGTCTGAGAGCTGCTGAATTTTTCGCGGTTACTACGGCCTCCAAATCTTCCGGACTCTCTTCTCTGTCTATTCCTGGCTCACCTTTGTGTGTACTACTGGGGAATTGCAGGTAAGGCCTCGTGTGTCCAGTTGTGCAGGATTTAAAGTGGCTATAAACTTGAAGGAAAAAGTTGTGGTGTAAACATGGCTACAGCAGACGTAAGTGGAGTAAAAAAATAAGGGGGGAGGGGAATTTTGTGGTCACTCTTATGCACATGTTGATGACGCCATATGCTGTGACTGTTGCAAATTCTGGCTCCACTTCGGTTGGATTTCCGGAAGCTGAGGGTAAGACTTGGAGGAAGATGGGTAAACGTGCCAAGTGTTAATGTACATTGAGGGACTGCGAACAAACTGCTGACCATTTCATAAACAGCACAGCCCCTCTGAAGGACCAGGTAAATAGCAACACTGACAGGATTGAGGAAAAAGAGAAGATAGTGCACAAGAAATTAGCCTAAAAAAGGACATAGGACAGGAAGTGCATCGAGCCGTAGACGAGATAAAGCAATGGAGGCTTAGAGAGAGAGTAAGATGCGAGGTGAAGGAAGAGTTAGAATCAGTGCTTAAAGTCCAGAAGGAATCGGAAACTGGGAAATCCTTGGAGAGAGAGACCAAGTGAAAGTGGAAGTGCAGGAAGCTCTAGAGGACGAGAAGGACGAAGTATATAGAGCTCGGAGTTTGATTTTAGCAGGTGTCCCGGAACCAGACACTGATGACCCAGATGATGGAAATGCTGGCGACCTTGTGTATATCTCTTACCTCTCCAGTAACCCTATGAAGCTGGATGGGGACAAATATAGGATTACCAGTACAATTAGGCTTTACTGGGGGAAGGAAGGTAACTGGGGAGGAGAGAAACAAACCAAGGCTTCCTAGAGTGAGGTTTAACACAGCAGACATGGCTGTGAGGGCGGCGAGGGCAGCACCAGAGCTGGACAAGGTTGAGGACTCAGTGGTAAAGAACATCAGGGTCTTTAGAGATAGATCAAAGAAGAAAAAGGAAGAAAGCAGGAAGCTGGTCAAGGAGGCTGAAGCAAAAAGTGCTGAGGAACAAAACGAGGAGTACAAGTGGGTTATTGACTTTGAGAAGAAAGAGGTCACCAGAGTGCCAAGTGCCAGCAGTAAACCAAAGCCATTTCGGCAGAGAAAATACAGGTAAACCCGGGGAAACCACTCACACCAGACATACAGGTGCCTATACACGAACCTTGATGGACTCAACAGCAAGACTGCAGAACTAGAGGCGATATTAGATCAAGAAGATCCAGACCAAATTTTTCTCAAAGAAACAAAATGCAACCCCGACATGTTGAACGTGAACCTTTTCAGTGCGAACTATTACAATGTTGTGAGGCAGGACAGAGTTATCCAAAATTCCCCAGGACGAGGAGTTGCAATTTTGATAAGGAATAAGTATGATGTAGGTGTGCACTTAGTAAGCAACCTTGTTGGGCACGAAGCACGGGAGTCAGTCTGGTGTGAAGTGAGACGTGGGAGGGAAAAAATCTAGTCCTTGGAACCATTTATAAAGCACCTTCTTCACCGGAAAACAATGATCTCATAAGGTTAAATGAGGATAGCACTAAGGATAAGCAACTACCCGTGTGTGGTGACTTCAACTTTGCGAATATTATTTGGGAGGAGAACAGAGTAGCAAATTGCTCTCATGGATATGGACAAGCTCTAAACTTCCTTGAAGCTGTGAATGACAAATATTGGACACAAAATGTAGGATTATGGACGCATCTAAGAGAAACGGACGACCCATCAAGATTCGATCTTATCTTTACCAAAACCACTTGTGAATTAAATGACATCAGATACCTAGCCCCACTGGGCCTTAGTAAACATGCCGTCTAATGTTTCACTCTTACTGCAGACGCCAAGCCAAGAGAAAAGGAACATAGCGAATCATAGCGCAGACACAGAAAAAGTAAGGACGCTGTTTAGCCGAGAGGACTGGGTGGGCATACTTTCAAACAAAACAGCAAGTGAGAAATGGGGCTCATTTCTGGAAGTCTACAACAGGGTCATCAGAGTGTGTGTACCAACCCACAGGAACAAACATGAGTCGAACAAACCCAAGAGGATGACCAAGAGACTACAGGCACTGATAAGAAGAAAACAAGAAGCGTGGCAGAAATACAGGGTAAGAAAAAGTCGACCAAACCTGGAACAGTACAACAATGTTAGAAACATGGTAACGAAGGAAGTACGGAAGACGAAGTTCATCTAAGAAAGACGAGTAGCACTGGATGCAGCCAGTAACTCAAAACATTTTCGGGCTTATGTCCGGTCCCAAACCACTGCCAAAGACACCATCACCAGGCTAAAAACTACCTCTGGAGAAATGACAGAAACTGATGGGGAGATTGCTTAAGCAATGAATGAAGCATTCAGTGGAGTGTTTGTAAGGGAGGATATTAGCCAACCACCTCCAAATCCGGACTATGTATTTCAAGGATCCAAGCTGGAGGAAGCTACTGCAACGAGGGAGAGTGTTAAGAAGAGGCTTGAGGAACTCAGTGGTAACAAGGCACCGGGACCGGATGGAATGTCACCATTAGTTCTCAAAGAATGTAGGGAGGTTTTATGTGATCCACTCTTGGACATATTTCCAGCTGCCTTGAACACTGGACTTGACCCCAGTGACTGGAGGAGAGCCAATATATCACCAATATTCAAAAAGGGCAGCAAGGCAGAACCTCTGAACTACAGGCCAGTGTCACTGACCAGTGTAGTGTCAAAGTTACTTGAGAGTATCATCCGTGAAGAAATTGTGAATCATCTGTCAGAGAACAAGCTTGTTAGTGATGCACAACACGGCTTCAGAAGTACCAGGAGCTGCCTCACCAACATGTTATGCTGCTTAGATGACCTAGTCAGTACTGTGGATAGAGGGCTATGTGCTGATACCAACTACCTAGACTACGAAAAAGCCTTCGACAGAGTTCCTCATCAACGACTGATTATTACGTTGGAGGCAATGGGTATAGGAGGAAAAATACTGCAGTGGATTAAGAGCTTCCTTACTGACAGGTACCACAGAGTGAACATCAGGAAGTCAAGATCAGACTGGCTACCAGTTAAGAGTGGAGTTTCCCAGGGGTCAGTGCTGGCACCAGTTCTTTTCCTTGTTTGCATTAATGAATTTGTGAACAACTGTGACTCATCGGCCAATATATTTGCAGATGACGCAAAAATATACAAGATAACCATGACTGAAGCTGACGTTGGGGCCCTACAACGTGACATGAAGCGTGTCTGCTGCCATTTAATGTAGATAAATGCAAGACCATGCATGTAGGTCACAACAACCAGCAGGCTGACTACCAGTTTAAAGGAACAGTACTGGAGAAGTCATCACATGAGAAGGATCTGGGTACCATGGTGTCAAACAGTCTGAAGTCATCTACCCATTTCGCAAAGATAACTGCAAAAGCCAACGGTCGACTGGGGATTATAAAAAGGAATTTCTCTGTTCTCAGCAGAGAGATACTGGTACCACTATACCTCTCCCTGGTCAGCCCAATTCTGGACTACGGAGCTCAGTCTTGGTCTCCACACCTGAAACAAGATATTCAATCACTTCAACGAGTACAGAGGAGAGCTGCCTTATGAAGAGAGATGTCGCGCCTGGAGCTACAGACGCTGCAGGATAGGAGAATCAGAGGGGACATGATCGAAACATATAAGCTATTACATGGATTTGAGGATTTCCCCTACACTCGTTTCTTCCAGAGGAACATGAATGATTTGAGAGGGCACTCCCTCAAGCTACAGAAGCCAGACCACTGGAGGACAACATTAAAGGGTACCTGGTTCTCCATTAGAGTCACTAACTATTGAAATGCAGTCCCCGAGAGTGTAGTGACGCTCCAACAGTAGCCACATTTAAAGCTCGGTTGATAGCCACATTAAAACATTAAGACACATTGGCTGACAGGTCTTAAGAGGTGGGGAACACCACAAGAAGCCTGCTTCTTAATTCCCCACTGTGTATTCATAGGTATGCATTCATAGGTAAGCGAATAAATGATGGTTGCCACCACCTACCACTAAACTTGTTGATTGTAGGATACACACCAGAAATTGAAAAAAATTGTTTCTTGATGTTGCTAGGCATTTTTATATAAATTCCAAAAGAAGTATTAATATAAGAATTATTAATATACGCCATTGGATTACAGATTTAAAATACAGAAAAGAAATCAAGGGAAAATGGGCTGGCCTTTAAACGCACGTGGACGGAAGCGTCATAAACAATGCGACATAAACAAACTCGCTGGCGACTTGGATCTGCATATCAGTGCCTTGAATATATAGCATAAAGCATTTAGCAAGCACGTTCGTCATATAAGGTAAATTTTAACAGGGTTTAGTATTTTAACAGCTCTTATAAACTTAATGACAATCTTTCAGCTGTCCCGTAAAGGTGTACTGTAGATTAGGTGTCGTAAAGTGGGTTGAGTTTCGACTTGCTGGGTGATTGGAGGCAGTTATTATTTCTAAGAACCTGGTACTTTACTCAAAATACATTATTTTTCTGAATATGACTAGACAATTGGATGAGCTAGAAAACTGACGTCCCCAAGTTTCTTCAAGTGACAATTATTTAAATGTCATGCTTTCCAAGGTGACCTTTAAATTGGGTCCCTTTAAACCCAATTGGCAGGACAGGGAAGTACTTCTTTAGTGCTACCTGTACTGACTCCACACACCTGAGACATAGTGGCCTTTTTCCTTATCATAGAAGGTAATATTAGCCTGCCAGAAGAATTTATTTGTGCTGTTTAGTTAAAATGAAAGGTAAATGTACACTTTACTTTAAGCAGTAGAAGCACTTTACCAAATCATGTTCTCTTCTTGATAGTCTGTTAAATTTTTCTGATTATTTTTGGGATGGTAAATAAATGTTTCTTGTTTAATTTGTTTCCCCGTTCTTATGAGCTACGGCATGTTATGTTATGGCAACTCTTTTGATTCCTCAACGTAATGACAGGAGGAACTATCCTAACCTAACAGTTTAATTACACCTAACCAAATCTAGCTTAACTGTACCAGATAATTTAACCTAACCTAACTCAGCCTAACTTAACCTAACATAACTGTACACAATAATTTAACCTAACTCAACCTAACCCAGCTTAACTGTACCCAATTATTTAATGTAACCTAACTCAATCTAATCAAACCCAACCTAACCTAATCTGCAGTTGGAAAATGGGAAGCAAAATCAACCTTTGAGTATGTTTGATTAAGATTCTGCCATTACGCTGAAAATAACCAACTTTAAGTACCGTACACCTTAAGGAACGTGCTGTAAATAATGGGCAAAAGTTATCAGCAGGAAAGGTCATGTACCACCTTGAAAATAGTCAGAAAAATACAGGAAACAAACTTGAGGAATGTGAATTGAATTGTTAAGGTCTTTCTGCTGGTTAAAGTGAACATTACCAAGTGAGGTTTGATGCACAGGCTTATAAACTGACTTGAGGGTAATTTTGGATGCAAAGATGGAACAGGTAATCTTCATGTGTTGGATATTATTATGTGGTCCGTGGGGGCATTTACCTTTCACTTACTTATAATTAATCATCAAGGAGACGTAAGACCACCTTATTTTGCAGTTTTCTTCAGGTTTTCTTCACCAGAGCCTTTCATGGGATTCATTGAGTTTTTTCTGAGTGCATTTTCAAGTTTCCATGTTTTTACTTTCTTTTAAAATTGGTGAACTGTGTTTAAAAGGCGGTCATTGTGTATAGTCCCCAGTTGTGCCGAAGAGAGGTGGATGCCATCTTGTAGTGCGCAGAAGATAGTTGGACGTCATTTCAGAATACAGGTTTGGCCATGAAAATACCTTTATCAGTGTTGATGTAACTAAACCTAACCTAAATTTTCGTAACTTAGCCCAACCTTATTTGTCCTGCCCTAATCTAGCCAATTTTATGCTAATCTAACCAAACGTATCCTAACCTGACCAAGCCCTTATATAATCGTATTTTTCTTGTGATGGATCCCCTTCCCACTCGAAAATGCACTTCTTTACACCTTTATAAAGTCACTGATTCGATTCAAGGGTTTGTAAAATATATATATATATATATATATATATATAAGATGTGGTCCTGTGTCTCAATGAATATAGTGCATGTGATCTTTGCTATGTGAGACTTGGATTTCATTCACTCTCTCACTCCCTGAAGATTACCACGCACTGAGTATCGCCATTTCACTCCGCTGAGTTCAGCAGTGAAATGTTGTTACTCAGTAAAGACCTCCACCTCACAAGGTGTGTTTTTATTACCACTTTCATCGGTACCACAAACACTGTCTTTGTCACCATCACCAAATGCACATTCTTGGTAACAATTGCTAGAAATATTGCAACTTGCTACCTTCTGTGCTTTTTGCCACAGAATGATTGCAGTATATTCATTATTACCACATCATCACCATTAATACTACTGTACTGACATCATATGCATCATATGTAAATGTTTTCTCCTGAAGCTGTTTGAGTGATGTATGGCATCAGTTTCATACTTTTGTCTTGTTTGCAGGTTGTTACATAAACTGCCATTCACCATAAGAGTGTGGAACTTCAGATTGTCTGAGATCAAATAATGCATCAGTGGTTTCGTGGACCCTTGACAGCAGGCCAAAGATAAGGTATGCCAGACATTACCGTAGCACGGTGAGACCTTAAACTACTTCACTCTCACAAGTGAAAGTTTACCGACAGTACCCTGCCAGCATTTAGTCATGTCTTTATTTATCATTCCTACCCCAATGTCAGAGAGTATCCTTCTTTTTCATACTACTCTTTTGTTGTGTACTTTCTGTTACCATCACTTAGAAATATTTCATGTAATGCTTTCCGTCACCACAGTCAGCAAGGCAGTGTCGGCAAACTTATAACTGTGAACATTGTGTTATTACCCTGTTTGTGTGGCGTTGGTTTTTCTGATTATGAATTTAGCATGTCTGTGTTTCTGTTAGAGTAAATTCTTGTTACCTGGCATGTACTAGCTCCATGTCTCCCGGCAGGACAACCTTAGGGCACCATGCACTGTTCTCTGTTTTAGTTTATTTCGTCTTAAAATTGCAATCTCTCCATCTTGAATGCTGAGCTGTAGCAAGAAAGTAACACTAGAATATGATGCTCGTCACGGCTTTATGAAAAGGATGTGGCCATAGTACTGTACTGTATTGTCTTATTCCGCCACTGAGTTATGAGGAACCGGAATATGCTGCAAAATGACAAAATTCTCTGCCAGATAAGGTGGATGAACCATACATAGTTAAGGTGTGGCATTAGAGTATATAAGCTTCATCATGTAGCATAGTTTTCATTATGATTTTTTACCTGGTTTATATTCATGTAGAGGGCTAGGTGATAGAGCTCTTGAATTAAAGCATTCTGTGATCTGCGTGCTATGGTTTGAATCTGAGAGGTGGCCAGAGGTTTTACGATCATGTAAGCAATATCAGGTACATAGGTCAGTTGTACCCTTAAATGATCTGGATTATGACAGCCAGATTTCAGGCGCATATGCTCCAGAGGGGGAAAAATTGGTTTACATTCATGTCAAAATAGTAATAGTAGTAGTAGTTGCTGTTGATTTTGCTGTCGTTTCAATCCCAGGCTCATCTGAATGTGAACCCAGTGGATCAAAGGGCCAAATTTCCCTTCCGTAGTCCATCATCATCTTTTTGAGAGATAGGAAGGGAATTGACTGTTGTGGGAAGGAAGGAGTAATGAAAAACTAGCACCAGGTCATAATCTGGTTGCATGGCATTAAAGGTAGAAGGGAGCGGAGGAAATAATTAAATGCAAGATGTGAAGAGCAGTAAGAAAAGTGGTAATATTGGAAATAGAAACAGTGGGAGAGTCACCTAGGGAATCAGTAAGCAGTGGGGACCAACGTAGTGAGGAAAGGAAGGAGAGAGCTGAGACACGGTGTTGGGGTGTAGACGAGCAGTCAGGAAAAAGGTGGCAAATAATCATAGGGCAGTTACGAAATGAACATGATTGCTGTCTTGAGGGACATTTGTATAAGTGGGCAGCTCCACTACCTGGGCATGTCAGTGCTACCACATAAAGACATCTCTCGTCAGCACCATGCCAGAGTAAACTGTTCGTAGCTACAATATATCCTTTGAAGGTGCTTTTCTTTCTTTTTTCTTTTTTTTTTTTCTCCAGAGTTCAACATAGAAAAATTATCTTTTAAAGTTTTAGCTCTTGCCACATGTAAAGCTGATCGGACAGTTTCTAGTTGTAGCCATTCAAAAAGTTGCAGTATTTTTAGAGCACATCCAAATTAAAAAGAGGACAGCATGTTGTTGTCGCTTTGGCTTCACATTCATCAGAAATGTGAACCTGTGGACCGCAGGCTTAAGTTGCCCTCCTCCGGCAGTCTGCTATTCTCTCTTGGGAGATAGGAAAGTAGTTGAAGGATGTTTGTATAACCAGGCAGCCGAACCATGGGGCTATATCAGTGTCACCACATGAAGGCATCCCTCTCCGACCTCAAGGAGTGCTTGAATAGTACTAGACATGTGCATATTGTACCCACTGATTTTAATAACCAATATAAAGATCCAAATCACTCTTTGCATTACAGTTTGAGAGTTTGGAGTATGCATTATGGTATTTATTGCATGAATTTACTGCCGCGTACTTATACAGTTCATGTTTCTTGCTGGCCAGAGGAACCCGTTTCTTTTTATGATTTGGTCAGTGTTCAGTGTTAGTGTTTTACAGGATTTTCTTTTATGTTCATTGTGTGTACTTTGAGTCATCAGTGTATTGTCTTGATTGTTTTTCATTCCTCATATACATTCATTTTAGTGTTAATATGTTTGTGCATATTTCTTGTAGCTTTTTTTCCACTGTGACTTTTTTCTTGAATAAGTTACTCTGTTTTTTGTGTTTGTCTTGTCTTTATGTTCTTACTTTATCGTTCATATTTTGTGCGTTTTTAATACAGTATTAGTTCCATATTCTTAATTACAGGTGTTATATATATTTGGAATGCATCTGTGCTTCTCTGTGTGTTGTGAGTTATTTTTTGTTCTTTGATCATAATGAATTGATTGAGAGAAAGTTGACCTTCCTGAATTCAGAATGGGTATTAATGGATCCTTGGCTTTTATTAATTATTATTAACCAGTGCATGCTGATGACTTGTTGTTGATTGCAGAGAATGAAAGAGAGGTGGAGGAAAGATATAGGATGTGGAAAGATGGAATGTCGTGCAAGGGTATGAGAGTAAATATGGATAAAACAATAGTGATGATGTCTGTGGCTGGTGGCAGCACTGTCAAAGAATAGGTAGAGTGGCCATGTGCAGATTGCCACAAGTATGTGAGAAGTAACTCCACCTTGTGCAGTATTTGTGATAAGTGGGTGCATACGAGATGTATTGGTGTTAAAGGTAGACTGCGAGATAATGCTGATTTCATGTGTGCAGTGTATCGTGGAGAGCGTATAGAGATTGTCAGGCATGAAAGGATTGATCTTGCTGATGGTCTCTTGAGTGTGTGGAAGACCTTTTTTTTATTTGGGGGACGTGTTATGTGCTGGAGGTGGGGCAGGAGCTAGCTCTTTGACTAGGATAAGGAGTAGTTGGAAGAAGTTCAGGGAGCTGTTGCCTCTCCTAACATTGAGAGGGCTTTCCCTCTGTGCTAAGGGATCTTTGTATGCAGCATGTGTTAGAAGTGTAATGCTGTATGGTAGTGAGATCTGGGCAGTAAAGAAAGAGGATATTCATAGACTCAAATGTACAGAAATGACAATGGCTAGGTGAATGTGTACTGCATCCTTGAATGCAAGACCTGAGTGGGCTAGGTTTACAGTTGAATAGTTGAGAAGAAGGATGGGACTGAAGTGTATTGGTGTTGTGATGAGGAGGGGTAGATTGAGATGGTTTGGGCACATGGAGAGGATGGAGGATAATAACTGGGTGCAGAAAGTGAGAAGTGTGAATGTCAGGGATAGGTTTGCGAGAGGCAAACCAAAAACAACCTGGGACGAGGTCATAGAATGTGACCTCAGGGATAAGGGACTGAATAAGGAGGCCGACAGAGATCAAGCAGTGTGGAGAGTTGCCATTAGGTGACCGAGGCCTATGCATGCAAGCGTGTTAGAGTCTTCATAAACAATACAATACAAAAACTACGAAAAACAAGGGATGTCTGTAAAATTTTTAAGTTTTGTTTATCTATATCATGTAGTGAATACATGTGCTGAATGCAGTTTTATGAGCAGTAAAAGAGTAACCTGTTCATTGGAAGGAAACTTTTTATGTTATAATTACTCATTATTTAACATCTAGAAGGCTTGTATGAAAATTATTTCTCAGTATGAAACAAAATTATTATATGCTGTATTTACACTTCTGACTCATTAGTGTTGTTGTTGTTGGTAGTGATGATGCTGTTGTTACCCCAGGCTCATCTGTTCATGAACCTGGTCATCAGAAGCATAAGTTTCTCTTTTCATGCAGTTCACCGTCTTCCTTTTGTGGCATAGGGAGCAAGTTGATGGACATTTGTATAATCAGTTACATTGATGCCATTGTGTCAAGGCATCTCACCAGCACCTGACTTGTTAAGGATTAAAAACACTAAAGGCTCTTATTTTAGATTCAGAACTGGAGGATGAAATAGCATTGTTAACAGATGATGGGAGCAGCCACCTTCCTGTGTGTTAAGCAAGCAGGCATCCTCTGTTGACTTCAGTTGTTTATGGATTGCTATTAACTTCAGTGCCTTTATGCTTAGTTTTATGCTGTGTCCTTAATGCTTTTATGTGAATTTTAATGTATGAAGATTGCTCTTTTGGCTTTATTTATTTTATTGTTATTAATGTATGGTATGTATTTACAGTACCTGTTTATATATATATATATATATATATATATATATATATATATGCAGGTATATGTAAACTATATATCTTATCCTTGTTCTGATTTACTCTTGCTGTGTGGCTGCCATGACTTCTGTTGTTATGCTGCATGATCTTTTTATTGTAATCGGTCAGTCTTAGTCAACGGTCCACTAGTACATGCCATTCTTGATAGATAAAAATTGTTATTTAGTAGTCTGTGTTAAGTAAGTAATACATCACCATAATTATTGGTGTTGCTGTGACTCCAGGTTTGTTGGAAAATTAAATCCAGTGGACTGTGGGTTTACTTTACCCCTTCTCCTGCAGCTCACCTTCCTCCTTTGGGGGGATGGGGGACTTTTACATAACTAGGCAGTGGTGTCATTTGGTAATATCAGTGCCACCACATGAAGGCATCCCTCTTCCTCGCCACTTTATCATAACTCGTTTAAAGGCCACATTCAGCAGCCTCCACTCAGTGTCAAGCCACTTCCTATCTTCAGTCAGAAATGAGTCATAACTCGGAAACCAGTAGCCTGATTGGACTGGAAATTGTTTTACTCATCAAGTTAGAGCATTTTAACAGTGCCTTGCTCTAAGAAATATTGCAATACATGTGCCAGTTTTTGCTGTGTTATGGGAACAAACAAACAGACATACAGAAAGTGGATCATTATAACAGATGAAGAGGCTAATGAGATTATTTTCAGCTCAGCCCTACAGGGGATGAGTCACATAATCAGCTGAAGTATGTACAGCATTGTGTAAGGTTTGCCATGTAGGGTGCTGCCAAAAACGTTGAAGACTTAAATGATGAGCTGATGAATGTGTGGTTCATATCATGAGGTGCAGTCTGTAGGTATTACTGTATACTTTTACCTTGATGCAGGAGAAGGGTCTCTTCATGTGGTGGCACCAACATAACTGGGCAGCTTCACTGCCTTGTTATACAGACATCCCTTAGTTTCTTCCCTTTCCCTCAAGGGGAGGATGGTGGGCTGCAGGAGACTAGTAATGTCAGCCTGTGGTCCACTGGGTTCTTATCCAGATGAGCCTGGGATTGCAGTTACAGTAAACTCTCAATTAGCCATTGTAATTCAGCCAAGCCCTACACCAAATAATGTGAAACACTGGATATTGCATAATCCCTCCCCCCCCATGAGTTCAGCATTCGGCGTCAAGCTGGATATTGTGTTATTATCCGTCTCAGCGAAGCATAAAATACAATTAAATAATGATGCAGTACAGTAATACAGTGCTGGTTGTCTGCTGATTACAAGCCAGTTGCTATGCCTCAACACTGGATTGTGCACAGACCCACTGGTTACGTCCCATTTCAGTGTCAGATATTGCATTAATTTCACCAGATATTGCTTTCATAGAGCCAAGCCAACAGTTCTGGATACTGCATTGGAATATTCCGATGACGGATAATTGAGAGTTTACTGTACCACCACTTTTTTAAAATTTAGTAAATCAGACCCATTCCATTCATTGACCTTTCAGTTTGATTTTTTTTTTTTTGGGGGGGGGAGATGAATGAGAGTTGCGAGGCATTGTGAATGAGTTTAGAAATGTGTGTAAAAACAAAATTTGAAATGTAGTAGAGAATACAATATTGCTTTTGAGAGCAACATTGGGACTGACTTTTCTCACCCCAGACACCTACGCTTCTGATGGGTTGAAATGACTGAATGAACGAATGAATGCATGAAGTCTTGAAGTGCAGTGGGAGATGAATTGGTCACAAAATGAAGAATGTGAGTACTTTCAAATATGTAAGTAATGTGATGAGCAAACATGGGAATATATAGCATGAAATATGAGGAAGGGGACAGCATGGAAGGATGATTGCAGGCTCATTGAGGAATAGGATGGTAAGCATGGGGGTAAAGAAGTTTTTTTTTTTTTATGCAAGGAAGAAGGAACCAAAGGCCAGGAGCCCACAAACCATTCCTTCCAAGAAAAAAACAAAAACAATACAAAGAGAGCCAGATTCAAGATCTGTTCATTACAAGATGCCTGGACACACTGCGTTTGAAAGACTGGAGATCATAGGAAGTAGGAAATACAGACAGAGGGAGACAGTTCCTTAGCATGACAGTACGTACTTCATTATAATTCCTGCCTAAACATTCTGAAGTGAAGCTTGAACTCTGCTGAAAGAACGCAAGTCAAATTGAGAAGTGTAGAAGTGAAATATTCGTGAGGAGTTACATAGAGATGCAGACGGACAAATGAGCAAGTTTGGGAGTATTGTGATGTTGATAAGGGGGTACTGGAAAAATGTTAAAAGTACACTGAGGTGGTTTGGCCATGTGAAGTGAATGAAAACTGAGAAATAGATTAGGAGAGTGTATGTGAGTTGGAGAAAGAGACCAAGGATGAGATAGAGACACTGATTAATCAATGAGGGTGGTGCAGGTTGGAGGAAGGGCAGCCTAATCATTGAGGACAGGATAACATGAAAGAGATTTATTCATGGCCACCCCCTCTGGAATTAAGACTTATGGTTAAAGGCAGATATATAGATAGATATATAGATTATTGCTTCCTTCAGACACTTAAATTCAAATTAAGAGGAAAGACCTGCCATGTTGAAGAGATTCCTGAAGGCTGCAGCTAAAGCCTTAAGTTTAAAAGTGTCTCATAAGCTGATAAAATTGGAGGTAGCAGGAAAAAGAATAAAAAGTATGTCATTGCATGGAAAGGGTTAATGGAAATATTGCATTGATGATCTAGATATTAGGTATGAAAATTATGGTAATGTATTTTTGTTGCAGGTTGTCTTTCTCTTAGCCTTCACTCTCAGAATGCAAAGTCTCAAGAAATTCTCAGAAGTATCTCTCTCTAGGTGGCTGTGCTCACTGTATGGCCCACCTGAGAGAAAGAACCCAGACCCTGACAAGGTATGGCAGTACCTTCTTCCAGCTGCCCCACTCTTGATGAAGGTGGCTGACATGAGCTGCTACCACCTCTGCCCGTGTCTGACACGGATTTTCCTGCCCATGTTAGTCAGTAAGAGTAGGATCCACATCACAAGCAACAACGTGATGGAAGTTGTAGAGTACTGTCAGAATGGAGGTGATGATAAAGAGAGCCTTGATAGAACCTCATTTACTCAGGTCAAAGTGGACGACCTAGAGGGTCATCATTTTCTCTCATTCCTACCAACCCTTGGAAGTCTGAGGAATTTAAGGGTCTTGGTTTTTGGATCAGTGGTTAGTGATGACATTTTAAGTGTGTTGGGTATTAACTGCAGACACCTACAGATCTTTGACTGCAGGGAGGACACAGAAAATTTAGTGACCGATGTTGGCCTGGCATATCTAAGCCAGTGCAGGAAACTGAAGAATGTATATTTCTCGGTGTTTGCGGATGAATATGATTACAGTGAGGAGCAGTTGGGGTTCACAGGGCGAGGACTTTCAATATTGCTGATGCTGCCTGATATAGAGCATGTCCTGTGTTCAAAGTACTTATTACGAGATGCCTTACACTTCCTATACCAGGCACGATTCCAGACTTTGTCCCTCCATGTTAAGATTATGCTCTTGGATCACTTGGAAGTTGGAGCCTCAACTCTTCAGATACTTCCTATTCTTTGCCCAGAGTTAGAAGTAGTGTCTCTGTGGGTGGATGCAGGAAAGGAAAGGGTCATAGGCCATTCCTTAGCATCTCTTAATCGCCTGAAGACATTGGTGGCTACCTTGGAAAGTGGTGCCAATTTAAAAGAGTTATCAATCACAAGCTATGGACACCAGTTGTCATTCCTGTCTTTGACAACAACCCTCCTGGACTGTCATGATGTAATATTGCTTAGTCAGTCATGTACACAGCTCAAAACCTTAGTATTAAAGATGCATAGCTTTGGGTTTGATGGTGCAGATCAGGACCAGCTAAGACAGCCTTTATTTCCCACAGTTGAAAAGCTGGAGTTGCTACACAACATATCAGTCAGACTGTTTAAATATTTGAACATTAATATGAAAGGCCTGAAAGAGGTTCACTGTGGCTGTGCAACCATCCACAACTTGGAGGAAGCAGTGAATGTTATTATGGCTGAAGGTGGATGGCAGAATTTAGAGCATCTGGCTTTACCTATGTGCTGTGGAGTGTCACTGGAGGCTGCCAAAGTGCTTGTATCCACACTGAAAACCCTGAAGCAGCTTGTGGTTGATGTAAGAGTGCATAATGACAGAGATCTGAGCCTTCATATTCAAGAAAATGCTCCAAACCTCCAGTGGCACCTGTTCCCCGAGACCTCACCCAGTTCCTCGGGATGTTTTGCACAGAGCATATGGGTATCGTGTAATAAGTAGAGAATAAATAGTACTAGGTGGTTCACATATAATGCTTCTCTTCCATTTCACCTGGTGATTTCTCATGTGTTGTAGTGAAGGCCAAGCCACTGTTGTTAATTTGTACTCTGCATCATTTCCTCATTTTCAACCCCCAGTGCCACACCCATGCCCACACCAGCAGACTGATCCATCTCTGTAACATATAAGGCACCACCAGTTGACTTTCTAGAGGAGTACTTCTTAGAAAGCTTGTTAGGTGGAAAAACAAAAAGTCAAGAGGTGTAGCCATGACAGGACGATGGTAGAATTGGAGAAGTGGTTGTATCTGATAACTTGTATTATAGAGCGTCACTTGAGGAAGCTAAGGTGTTGGTACCTACATTCATTTTTAGTTTAGGGATGTTTGTATAACGTGGCAGTGGACCTGGATGGCTGTATTGATGCCACCGCAAGAAGGCACCAGAGCTAACTGTGTAATAAAAGATACCCATCTTTTATGCATTGTTTGCTAAAGATACTTATTATGCAAAGTAACTAGTATTCATAATTAGTTTGGAAATACATTGGTTTCATTTATAGTTTTCTTAATAATTGTACCAGTTAAAAAGTCATCATTTTTGTACGTTATGTAGTACAGTGTACAGTAAAAACAACTCACACAGGCATAGCATAGTTGGAATTGCTGCTGAGTCAGATTGTGTCAGTGTATGTTGGGGCAAGTTCAGATATTTGGTATGATTTCACTCATGATTTTACTCCATTGTTTAGTCAGATACTAAAGTCTGTTTGCCTCTCTTGCCTCTTTGTTACTGCTGGATTTACTGATGCGTGAGATAGTATACAAAGGAGCATCTTATCTTTTGTAAATGGATGGTAATACTCAATACAAGACGTCACATACAGACATCCAATCATCTAGCAGTGCATCCTAGGCAGGAGAGGTGAATGGATCTTACCATTTGACTGTACATTTACATCAGTTCCTTTTATTTGGTTACCCATACATTACTTAACTTTTTGTATGTGTACATATGTGGAGTGAGTTCAGGGTTATCAGGCTTGAGGACATGGGAATTGGAAAACTGTAAGAAATTCAAATTATTTCCGTTTTAGTTGTGCAGAACTTTCTTTAATTCAGAACTTTACCCGGGCTGCCCAGAATCTCTATATTAGTCCAGCCTACCCAGCGTTTACTGAACATTGGTATCTTTTGTATGTGATTAGCTCTTCAAATGTGTTATCAGTAAATTAGATTATAATTTTCATTTCTTGATGTGTACCAAATTCTTACAGGTAAATTTTTGAAAAGTTCCTTGAATACTGAAAATTTCTTGAATATTTACTGTGATTTTGTTGTACAAGAATTTGAATTTACTTTCTTTTTTAGTTTAATAATGAAATATTTGTTCATGTTGGTGCTTGTGTCTTGTTGTTGTTATTATTATTATTATTATTATTATTATTATTACTGGTATTATTATTATTATTTTTTTTTTCTGTATTTGTGAATCTCTATGGGGAAAATCCTCATAATATTCTCAGGGTATCAGATTGCAGGTACCATATTTAAGTTTGTTCTTTTTCCTTAAGCAATAACAAGAGAGAGAGAAAGAGAGAGAGAGAATACTGTATTTAATGAAGATTTAATGCCTAATAAAATGAAGGAAACTTACCAATACAGTTTGGTAAAAACTTTTTATGTTGTAATCTTAAATCTACTGTAATTTTTTAAAATCTTACTCATAGTTTGGATTGTTATTTAATTTTTTTCAAACTTCCAAATATGGTGTAAGGCTGGTGAATAAATAATTTCTTTTGTAATCTGATTATTTATTTTATATGTTGTGTGTTCACAGTGAGGCAAATATAAAAGCACTGTTCCTATGAAAACGAATTTTCCAGCCATCAGCATCGTCGTCGTCGTCATCATCATCATCATCGTCGTCGTCGTCATCATCGTCACCATTGTCCTTGTCTTCCTTGTTGTCATCCTCGTCATTGTCGTCATTATTGTTATCGTTATCGTCAGCAGCGGCAGAAGCAGCGTCTTCGTCATCATCGTCATCATCCTCGTCATCCTTGTCATTGTCCTCATCGTCATCATCACCGTTGTTGTTGTTGTTGTCATTGTCGTCGTCATCGTAATTGTCATCATTGCTCTTCGTATTCCCACCAAAATATATAGTGAGGTGGAACCCATAAACAAGGAAATATATAGTATTAAAGCAGAAGAACTAGTCACTGCATGACCAGTGAAATGGACTGCAGTCATTCATACATCATTCAAGCCTTCATGCTTCACCTCACAAACATAACTCTCTGCATATTTTTGTATATTTGTATCATTTTTATGTATTATTCTGTTTATTACAGTATATATTATTTGGTGGTAGATGGTGGAAGCCATCATCCACTCACTTGATGTAGTGCTGCCTACATGTACGGCTTCCTTCACCTTTATCATTCATTTTCTGTGGCTGCCCTCTTCTCTTCCAATTTCTTCCATCTTTCCTGTCACTTTTTATTACACCTTTTTCCTTTTCAGGTGGCTTAGTCTATGGAGGAGTGGGGGATGGTTGGGAGATGGGGGATAGTGGGGGCATGGGTGTGGAGGGTGGGGTTGGGGGTGGTAGGGGGCAATGGGGAAGGTTGGGGAGGCTGTGGAAGGAGTTGTGGGGCTGTGGGGGTTTGGGGGTGGGAGGGTGGGGGACAGGGGGGTTAGGATGGGGGTTGGTGTGTGGGTGTGGTGGTAGGGGGGTGGGGTGGGATGGGCGGGTGTGGAGGGCCGGGACAGCATGTGCTGACACCCATCTTTTTGACCCTAGTACCCTTGGACAGCACGTGCGGACGCCCATCTTTTAGGGGTTAAAAATTGCATTCTCCATCCTCATTGATAAGGTGGATTTCCCTTGGATTTCCAGGTGCTGTAGTAATGCCAAGATGGAAAAAATAGTACAGGTAGCTGAAAATAACCATGATTTTTTTTTTAATGTACAATTATAGTCAGTATTATCATTTGAATTATTAGTCAGATAATTTTGAAACTTAAATAATGTTCTGAAGAGTTTGTTGGGCTCCAAATATTGTGCTACTTGGTTTTGAAAGTCATTGTTTATTGGAACAACGTTTATCATATGACAGGAATTGGTGGCAGGTGGTTGCAAGCATCATCCACTGAATTGATGTTGTGCTGCCCACTTTACCATTATCATTCTTCTGTGTTTGTCCTCTTCTCTTCCTATCTCTCCCGTATCTCCTGTCATTGTTTATTTTTATTCTTTCCACTTTAGGTAGTTCTTCACTGAGTGACAAGCCTAATGATTTCCTGTAACCCAGGAAACCATTTACAGTGCTGGGTGGTAACCATATAACAGGGTGGAGCCTACTATGGTGTCCCTGTTAACTGGGTAGAGACACAAAAGCAGCATCCATCCAGGAACCAAACCTCCACACTCTTCCCTGTGCCTTACTGTGGTGAGATGCTGTCTGCTGCAAGGGAACATCAGTTCACTGCTTGGGGTGGCCCTGCATGGATTTGCTTGCCTGCGGTTGATGGGTCTGCTTGACCAGACAGACCAGGGTTACTCAACAACAACATGATTTGATATTTATGTCAGCAGCAGTGCCTGACGTAGCTGTTTACGCTTTCCATTAGTTGTGAACAAGGACACCTTAATGTGGTGGCACTATTGTTCCCTAGGAAGGGTGGACTGCTGGAGAACAATAACTATTAGCATGGACACTGTGGGGTTCACATTTCAGATGAACATGGGACAAAAAATGAAACACACCAGTATCACTCCACTAAAATATATATTCCAGATTTTCCAACATCCACAGAAATAATCCTACATATATATATTTTACACAAAACATGTACAACTCTGTGAAGAATATAATTTCAGACATATTCCACATTCAACTATGCAGTTTTACCAAATTGTCTTCACCTTGTATTGGCACAGATTAGGAGTCATGTTCTCATCAGCCCAGTAGACTTTCCTGCACCTCTTTCTCAGCTGTTTATATTGCAGATTACAGCTTATTATCCCATTGAATCTAGGTAATGTTCTTTTTATTATGCTTCTACTGTTGCCAGAGAGTTTCATGCAGCTTCAGAAAGATCCCATACTGAAGGGGTAGTGAGGGCAAGATTTTTTCCCACCAGTTCGAAAAATTTTCCCTAAGTTGAATACAATTGTCAGGCAATAATAACAGAATACGGAAGAGCGTACATCTTTCGATTAATATGGTCAATGATTTATCCATTTCTTTTTGTTGATATTGTTTATTCTAAATGTTAACCTACAGTTTGTTATTCTCTTTTCAGTTATCATTTCTGTATCAACACGGATTGCATATAACACATAGAAAAATATTTTAACCCTTCCAGTGATGAATTTTTTTTTAATCAGGCCTGTACCAGATGTTTTTATGTAGCTGAAGGGTTAAAGGGTTATCTAAACCCTCCATATTGAAAATTCTGTTACAACCTGAAGAGAATCATGTCGATAGCAAAAATTAAATGAATGTATCATTGGATTGAAGGAGTTGCTGTACCAAATACTGATATAAGAAAGAAATATCGTGTTTCCATTGTGTCAGCTGTCGGGTTGGCAGAGGGTTAGTGCCCCTTCCTGTGAAACAACTCACTGAGAGACAAATGGCCACTCTAATGGGAGTATGGCATCTGGCTATAGATAGATAGACAGATGAAATAATCGTTAACTAGAAAGTCTCCCAAGCCAACGATGTACCAGATACAGAACAGGTAAGAAAGATTAACCAGAAACCCTCCCAGGCCAATGAGAATACAACCACTTAAAGTCATTTACAAAGTATCACAACACAGTCTTCAAGAACAAGGATGTTGAACTGGGTCAAGTAAAGGCCAACGTCATTATACACTCGGAACATTTAACATGCACTTATTTAGCTAGCACTTTGATTATCAGTGATCTACATGGTATAAGAGTAGTTTTGAACCTCAGAAAAGAAAGCAATGTACAACTTTTCCCCATTTTTTTCACTCCCTATTCTTTCTTTCTTTTTTTTGAACCCACAGAAGGAAACAATGTACAAATTTCTTCCATTTTTTCCACCACCTGTTCACTTTTTTTTGGTAACTGAACCTCAGAAAAGAAAGTGGTGTAGAATTTATCCTTCAATTTTTTCACTGCTTGTTCATTTTTGTGTACTCCAAACATCACAAAAGGAAGTGATTTATAAAGTTCTTTCTTTCACTGTTTTTTACTGCTGTGCTTATTAATTACCTATAATTAAACTTTCAAAAAGGAATTGATGAACAGATTTCCTTTCCTTTCAGCATCACAGAGGAGGGCACTGATTTCCAAAATTAGTTTACGTTAGCTTAACTCTTCAAATCCCAATGACATCCTTTTTTAGTTACAGTAATTCTTGCTGTTAAGAGACAGTTTATTCTCCCTAGGGAAAAACTCTTACACTGAGGAGGTTTATTAAGGCTGCATTTAACTGATCAATTTAAAAAAGTGTGTGTCCTAAGCTGAGGAAAATCACCAGTAGACAGCAACAAGTGGATGAAGAATATGTCCTCAGACTTAGTGGGTTGATTAGGTGTGGCAAGATAATTATTCCATACTTCCCTCAACCTACAAGCCCTCATCTCCCCCTGTTACATTGAGTTTGACCCAAAATTCCAGGCTTTCCCTTTTTATCTGGAGTCTAATTCTTCAGGGAAGGCAGAAAGTGTTATAAACTTACTAGTACACTTGTTGATACATGTGCTTTACAGTTAAAAATCACCCAGATTTTTAAAGATTGATAAGTTTTCATTTTCTGAGGCTAAACTGCATCATTACCATCTATGCTTATGTTCCACAACATTCTTCTCAAGGAGGCAAAATTTACAATACGCTTATATTATGACTGTAATAGTGTCGCATGCTGTGTCGAGCCTGGGACAAGACCCATGAACAAACTTAATATCAACTCCCTTTGTAATGCAGATTTTAATGTATACAATAGAAAAAAACAAGAACATCTTTTCTTTTCTGCAGAAACAAACAGCTGTTTGTGATGATTTTCCTCTTAACATATGATTCATTTTTGCAGAAAGAATGAGATGTGGAAAAATTCTACATTCTCTAAAAAAAAAAAAAAAGTTGTCCCATATTGCCCTTTCCAAAGTGTAGGGACTTACTGCTAGGCCACCATAGTACTTCCTGCAAAAAACAAATCATTAATTGCAACAGGGAATTGATTTTAAGTCTGTTTGTGAATCCTGCCACTGACTTCCAACCATCTGAGCCAAATTTCCTGGTTAGAAGCAGTCGACACAGCAACTAACAACAAGTTAGATTTTACTGTGGTTTGCTGTCACATGAGTTCAGTGAGGAAAGTTTTATGTATATGTATTTTTATGTATGTTTATGTTTGTGTATGTATGTGTATATGTAAGTGTGTATTTTATTGTAGCAGCTGGCCTGTACATGTCAGAGATGGGTGGGCAGACTTATTCAACTCACACAAGCCTTGTTTTACTGGTGTAGAGAGGCAACCGATCATTAGGGATGAACACCAATATCTATCACTGAAGAAGCGACCTGCCTCTCTCAGTACGGTTATAGGTGTGATAGCCTGATAGTGTGTAGGTAGGAAGTGGTGTAGAATTTTGTGAAGGTTGAAGACAGATGTACACTTCTGAAATATAGTTTAGGCTCACCTTCTAACCATGTCCCTGCCCAAAAGGAAGTTGTTGCCAAAGTTTCACACTAAATGACTGCATGAGTAATAGTTTTAGTGAAATCTGTTTCTTGTTCAGTCTAGCAAGACATCAGTTTTAGCAAGTCATGATTATGGTAGCATCAGTGAGGGTTTCCAAAATATTGCAGCTCTTTGCACGACTGAAAATCGAGGAAATTGGTAAATGAACTTGATAGGTAACAATACTACTTTTACAGGCAGTTGTTCTGTAAATTACTGTGGAGTAGCAAATATGAAGATATAAAAAAAAAAAAGTTGACATGTAACAGGAACTTTCTGGATTGCCTTAACACAGGACAACAGGTTTACTTTAGGTGTGAAAATCTGGTTACAATTCCCCTCCATTCAAGGATAGGACAGGAGGGTAGATAGAAGTGGTAGTTGCAACTCCAGGCCCTTCTGACTGTGAACCCAGTGGACTGCTGACTGAAGTTACCTCTTCTTCTGTTGTCCACCATCCTCTTTTTGGGAAATAGGAAGGGAACTGAGGTGTTTGTATGACCGGACAGTGGAGCCATCTAGCCATATCAGTGCCACCACATGAAGTTGTCTCTCCAGCAGGGATAAAAAAGGGTGACCAGAAACTCTGTCTTATGAGTGTACAGTACCAGTATTTATTTTGGGACAGTAATGAAACCGTTTTTTAGTGTGGAATTACCCATATACGTTCTGATGCTTAAAATGAGATTCAGCTGAAAATCATTTGTAGTTTGATCACATGGCAAAGTTTTCTGCATCAGACCAATTAAAAAACTATGACCCATTTTTTGTGCATTAGATGATTGAAAAACTGATTTAGTGAATTTGGAACAGTATGATACATGGAACGTGCTCTATACCCAATGGAGAACTTACTGTTATTATTGAAAGTATGCTACAGGTGGGTGCATGAATATACGGTATATGGTAAGAGTACATGTAGAAGAAATTTCCTGTTATAATCTAGCATTACTTGTAGAAGATAAATATTATTCCATTTGGGGGCAAGAAATCAGAATATGAATGTGTATCAAGATGTCCATATTTTATACATCCAGTTACCTCCTCAGTAGCTTTTAGATCTGAACCCAGGTTATAAAACATTAGGTACTAAATCTAAATGATGCTATCGATTAACACAAATTTAATCTTCGCTGCTCAGAAAGACACTCAAGTAGAATTATCAGGTATCTCACACTGCAGTATCTGGGTCAGGTCCTAATACTTCATAAATATAACCCCTGCAGTTCAATGACACCCTGTTTATTTTAATCTCCTTACAACCAGACAATTTTACGATATTCCCGATTCTTGTACCTCAGACTGACATACCCTAATTTTTATTTTATTTAAGGTCTTTTAAATACACACAAACTTCAAAATCTAAGGTTAACTGCAGATTTGTTTAATTATGGCCACAAATTAGTGTCCATGTCACCCTGTCCTCTGCCATCATGCCGCCTTCTCCAACTCACATCACCCTTACTTGTACACCTCTTCAGTACAGTATGTAAAAGCAGTAATGAACAGGCTCCACTTGTTCAGCGTGAGGACTTCATTTTATTTTATTTTTCGTATTTCCATGTGATTTAGAACTGCTAGGGTTAGATATACAGTTAAGTATCCCCTGTGCAACATCTTTCTAGTTTATTCTAGGTATTTTCATATGATTTTTATTATTCTTAGAACAGATTTTATGAATGAAAGATTAGATGTATTGTTAATAAGCCACGTCACATCAAAATTCAATACAGTTGTTAAATAGAGTTATCTGGTTGTAATGTTGTTGAAATGAAAAGCATGTCATTGTATTGCAGGGATTAGCTTTGTGAATATTACAGAAAGTCAATGCAGTGCAGTAGTTATGTAGAGAAATATAGAGAAAGAAGTGTATAAAATGGCCTGTTGCTAATATCACTAGCTAGTACAGTTTTGTGGTGTTAGAATGTATATATCACAAGCTAGTACCCGGTACAGTTTTGTGATGTTAGAATCTTTATAATCTATAGCTAGTACAGTTTTGTGGTGTCAGAATGCTTAATATCACCACCCAATACAGTTTTGTGGTGTTAGAATGTTTATAATGACTTCCTGGTACAGTTTTGCAATGTCAGAATGTTTATAATCACAAGCTAGTATAGTTTTGTGGTATCAGAATGTTTATAATCAGTGGCTAGTACAGTTCTGCAGTGTCAGAATGGTAATGTCACAAGCTAGGGCAGTTTTGTGGTGTCAGAATGCTAATACTGTATGACTAGCTGGTAGAGTTGTGTGGTGTCAGATTGTTTATATCACAAGCTAGTACAGTTCTGTAATGTCCATATCACTAGTTAGTACAATTTTGCAGTGCCAGAATGTTAATATCACTAGGTAATACAGTTTCAAGGTGCCAGAATGCTAATATCACTAGCTAGTCAAGTTCCAGTGTCATATTATTAGTAAAGCTAGTCCTCATTGTAAGCCAGGTATGTGACCCAAAACATCACAATGTTTCCCATGCAACTGGTAACGTAAACTGTGGAAATTGGCCAACCTGCTACACTTTATAACTAACAACGGAATTTAATAAGCAGTTCTTCAGTAAGTAATTATGGTCGTATGCCCCAGAGTCTGATCATGTACTGTACTTTCTTTTTTATTCGTCGTACTACCAGTCAATTTTATTCATCTTGAAAAAAATATATATATTCTTATTGAAAAGACATCAAAGCTGTATTTGACCACTGGAGTTCATAAAGTCTCTCCTAAGACACATAAACTCATCTGGTGGCCGGGGAAAAAAAAAAAAAAAAAGTCACTGGAAGGAATGAGTCAATAACAAAAAAAAAAAAAAAAAAAAAAAAGAATGCTAAAAAGGCAACTTGTATTAAGGCAAAATAGATGTTAAAGAAAGGCCACTTGTTTTAAGGCAAAAAAAAAAACAATGACAAAGAAAGGCAGCTTGTATTATGGCCAAAAAAGAATGTCAAAGAAGGTGACTTAGAATGAGGACTCCGTGTAAAGTTTTTCAGTGTCAGAATTAGCGCTACAAGTGAGTGAGAAAAGTGTTGTGGACGGTAATACACTGAGTGCCAACACCCACGTTCAACAACAGTGTCACGGTATCACTCTTTGCGTCTTACTCCAGGTGGCAAAGGAGGATTTGTAGCACCTCTTCCTTTGTGATATATTTGACTATTACACTTTAGCATTCTCGTATGTGCTGTTTCTATTTTAATATTAACGTAGTGGTGAGAGATAGACCAAAAAAAGACCTGAGACAGTGTCATGGAGTGTAACATCAGGGGTAAGGGACTGAATAGAGAGAGTGCTAGAGATCGAGCAGTGTGGAGAACTGCTAGAGATTGTGCAGTGTGAAGAGCCACCATCAGGTGACAAGGCTGGTGCATGGAAGTATGGTAGAGCCTTATAAACGAAGCAAATGAAGTGAAGTTTGCATAAATAACATGCAAGAGGTTGCTGTGATGTGTGGAATAAACTGCTGTTACACCTTAGCATTCTCTTGTGCCTTATTTCTGTCATTTTAATATTAACATCATTTGAATCAATAACATGCAAGATGATACTAAAAGTGTAATATGCAGAGTAAATGACTAAGGATAAGGTATCGAAAAATCATCAAAGCCACCCAGAGTATGACCCTTTATATCATCAACAGAATTACCAGAAGCGTATGTTCACACAAAACGGCACAAACATCAATACACCCTTGACAGTTAGTATTATCAGTGTGTTGTCCAGTTATACCTTATGCACTGAATGGTTCCAGTTATCCAGACTGATCCCTATAAGTAGACATTGCTCGGCAGCTTCTCCTCTGTCTCTAGCAGGTGACAAGTAGAAAGTCTAGATCTATAGTGCTGTTAAAAGTGCTCGTACGTTAGGGTGTAGTTGGCTCAGTTAATTCATGGCCATTGAAATGATTGGGCATGACAGCTAATCTAACTGTGGTAAATATAAAAAGATAAAAAGCTGATAAATTCCTTCTAAATGCACAACATAACACATCAATCTCCTCCCAAAATAATATGTTCTTAGAGGGATTAATTTTACATTGTTCCCAGATAAGCTGCTTTACATGTATCCATGAATTAGCTGAACCAACCAAATATGCACAAGTAGCCTACAATACAGTACAGTACTGCACTTAAAATCTGGCTCGTACTATGGTTGGATAGTGGAACTTCACTGTACAGAAAAACCATTGCCTCACATTACTTAGTGCATCGTAAGCAAGTGAAATATTGTACAAATATTCTCCATGAGATTTCTGCTGCTGTTGCTCTGGTGTAATTTCAGAATGCAAGAAAATATTATTACAGTACCGTACTTTTTTTTAGCAGGTTATATTCATATTTACCTTGTAGGACTTTAAATTGAAATCTTGACCATATAGGTATTCATATATATAATGCACAGTTGCCTGCTCAGGTTCCTTTCTCGTCTCCTGAGGTGGTTAATTTTCAAGGCAATATAGTATTAAGACTGAAAAAACCAACTGGTTCCACACGGAATGCATAAAGCTGTCGAATGTAATAAGTATGTCACCATCTAATATTCAGTATATTAATATGTATATTAATCTGTTACTTGTGTGACATTGCACTACTTTCCACAGAACGTGAGATGGAACCCTTACTGCCAACTGTTCATCATAAGACCATTACATTCACTCAGTACCAGTCAGAGTTATCAACACACATTACCTTACAGTTTAATTCATCAACAACAAACTTGATTCTTAATGCCTTAATAATAGGATATTGTATTGCTATGATTTTTTATGCAAATGATGCTCAAAATATCAGTGTTGTCCTTGGTCAATGTATGGAATTTCAGTGCCAAATATAAGATAGATTTATAACTTATTCTTATGGTGTCCGGATATTCTTTTTAGTTCAAATTTATGCAAGGAAATTTTTTACTAGTTTCACACTTTTCAAAAAGATACCCTTTCAAGCTGAGGATTTCATTTTTATTTAACTCTTGCTTCCTACAGACAATTTTTAATGCATTTTGGGGAAGATTTCTCCTAGTGAAGAGGTTAATGGTACAGTATCTGTCTAAACTGTCCTGCTCAATACATCTTTCTTAAACTGAATAAAGGAAGCTGTAGGTAACAAGGATGAAATACAAAGGACGTCCTCACAGTGAAGTGCTTTACTGACTGACACAAAAACTCGAAATCATTTTAATTTTCCATTACACCTTCCTTCTCTGGACATTCATGGCAACTCATACGAAACCCATAAATAATTTCAGTTTTCTCTTACACTTTTTTTTCTAGACTAATTGGTAATTGACACAGAAACGACAAATCAGTTCCACCTTCTCTTACACCTTCTTTCTCTACACAGTAACAGTAACTCACACTAGAACAACAATTATTTTACTTCAATCATTCCATTCTTAATTCACACAAAAAGAGCAACTACTGTACTTCAGTCATTCCATTTTCTCCTCACTTTTGAGTCCATTAACATTACCAACAACTCTTTGTCTGATACAGCCAGTAATTATCTTCCTACAACACTGTGTCAGATTATTACAGTAATTATTATACTACAGAAACCAGTTCTGCTTTCCATTCAGCATTGTTTCTGTAGGCTTTACCAGAAACTCCATCACATAAAAACAGCAATTATTTTACTACAACAGTGTGTCAAATTACCACAGACATCTAAGCAACACTTTTTGGCACAAACAGCGTGCAGTCTATGGCCCTGACAGTATGAGAGAAAGGAGCAAAGAGGTGCACTCGACAGAACACTCAATACGTTTGTGAGTCAGAGTTCGTGCTCACCCATTAATCCTCTGCTGTTTTTACTCAATTTCACCCAGATTTTCGTTCATTTCTAGCAAATTTCACGTAGTTCATTGGCAGAATTTGACAGTATTTTGGCTCTTTCATGGCACTTCTTCGTAATTGGCATCATATTCTATAATTCGTTCACTTTAATTTGGTCCGTACTTTTTGTCCATTTGCAGTTTAGTTAAGGGAGCTGAGTGGCAGAAAAACACAATCCTGCAGCTCTGCGTCCTTCCCGTAGCACTTCTTCATGACTAGCACCATACTCTCTTGTTAATCTCTAGCTACATCTCAGCATTCACGATGGAGAGAGAAAAATTTTAGGCCAAGTTAAAGTGAGCAAAGCATAGTGTTAATTTATTGCATCAGCTCAATGTTTACAGTGGGGAGATTGCAATTTTAGGCCAGGTTAGAATAAAGAGGGTATATCCCCAGGCTAGAGGAAAGTCATAACCTGGATTTTTTCTCTGAACGAGCTGGTGAAGAGGGACACCTTCAAGCGGTGACACCGATATAATCACATTGGTGGAGCTGCCTGGCTATACAAATGTCTCTCACCTCCCTCCTCATCCCTCAGAAGGAGGAGGATGGACTGCAAAAGGGCAGTTTCAGCCTGCAGTCCACTGGGTTCACCTTTCAAAGATTGGAGCTACAACTGCAATTACTAAGCCAATCATGGACCTGTTGTTCAGTGGTATTCATTTGAATCTGGTGACTTTTTTTTAACCACATTACCACCAAACAGTTTAATTCATCTTAACTTGGATTTTTTGAACCAGAGGGATTAGATGTAGCACTGATTGACCCCCTCAGTACTAACAGTTAAAAGTCCACTGTGAGTTAACTAAAACCATCTGGAGGAAATAAAAATAAACTGAATTTTAACATCATTTTAGTTCAGGTCAGTGTTTAAAACTTTGATAGGCTGGACAAGAAACAGCTTGCAATGAGTTTCTACTCTTACAGTCTAGAAAAGTTTTGAATTACCAATAGTAGGTCTTGATTCATTGTTTGTTGTTGTTGTTTAACCCCGATCTGTCTGGCTGAGCAGACCCATCATTGGTAAGCAGCTGTTTCTGTGGGACCATCTTACAGGTACAGTACAGTACAGTGTAAGGAACAGACATCCCCTTGTAGTGGAAGGCACCTCACTAGGGTCCTTCCCATAGTGAGGTGTGGGGAAATATGGGGAAGTTTGGCTCCTGGGTGGAAACAGCAAGTTCTTTTTTTTTTCTTAATGCAAGGAAGAAGGAACCAAAAGCTAGAAGCCCACAAATTGTTCCCTCGAAGAAAAAAAATAAAATAAAAATGAGACAAATTAATGATCCGTTCATTTTGAGATGCTTGGACACACTGCCACCACATGTAGGCTGATCAGCAGCTCATTCATTGATAAACCCTGGTAACAACTTGCTTTTTGCCATGTTTAGGGACAGACAGTGAGCACGAACTATGTCTCACGGGTGTACATAACATTACACCCACACACCATTGGGCTTATTCTCGTGAACTTCGTAGGCTTCCCAGTGCCTCTTTTTTTGCATGGAGGGGTAGCACTCTCCTGTAACCCTAGCAGGGCTATATGATCTGTCTAGGTCTAGCTCAAGGGAATAATCCCTTATCCCTTTCTTGGCTGTATTTTTCATCTACACAGTCTAACACCTTCTTAGCTATATTTTTCATATTATACAGTCAAACACCTCTTCCTTAGTTGTGTATTTTCATATTATGCCTCATTGTTCTCTTGGATGTTATGGTTTATTAATACTAACATGGATTGCATATACAGTACAATAGAGAGAAAATATTAACATGCCATTTACAGTGCAGAATTATACTGGTAAGGAAAGGGTACTTGGAAGCCTCAGAAGCTAATGAAAATATGCGCCCGTGTCAACAACTCTTTTAAAATTAATATTAGGCTATATCTGTTGGAGTGAGGTATGAGGGTAAAGTGTAAGGGATAAGGAAAGAGTAAGGAGAGAGATGAGAATGAAGCCTAACCCTTTGACTGCATAGGGTATCAGTGTGCTAAGTAAAGTTATCATCCGTTAACCATAATTATTTGAAAAGCTTCGTCAACGCTGTGAAAAGATTATAGAGATCGTTTTTCACGTTTTTCGTCCTTTAATTTCACACGGCTTAAACCTGCCAAGTGAAATTGTTTAGGTAGAAGGAGTGAAATATCTGGGTTTGAAAATTGCAGTGGAAGGCTTAAAATAAGCATGGAGTGTAGAGTGTTGGTGGATTTAGGTAATTTCAGGTGTAGATTAAGGAGGTGAGGGTAGGTCATAGTGTATAGGATGGGTATAAGTGAGATACTTTGTAAATTAGGAGGATATGAGGAAGTCAGGGTGTGAGGGAAGGGATATATCAAGCACAGAGTATAACAGTAGGGGCATGAATAAAAAAGTAAGGCAGCTAAGAGCATATCAGGTGTGGAATGTAAGGAAAAGAGAATGTCAGGGTTTTGATATGAGGGTTGGATCAGGTTAGAGGTAAAGTGTCAGGGCTAAGGCAGATCAGGCATGGAACAGGAGCATTTGTGAAGAGGCTTAGGAGGAAAAGGGCATGTAATTGTTTAGGTATAAGGGCATGAGCAGGTAAAGGGTACAGGATAAGAAGTGGAGCAGGTCAGGCATAGAGTGCACAAGTAGGGGTATGTATGAAGAATGTCAGGAGGAGAAGGGAGTGTCAGGGAATAAATATGAGGGCAGCGACATATCAGGGCTAGGGTATAAGGGCATGGGCAGGTCAGGGGTAAGGTATAAGGGCCGGGGCGGGCTGTACTTGCGTCACTCGCTGCGTGGCCGGCACTTTCTTGTCAGATGGGGACAAAGGCGGCTCCAACGGGTACTGTCCAAACCTGCCGACAAAAGACAATTAGAGCTGAGGTTAATTACAGGGACAATTAGACCTGCAATTAACTTGTTTGCTGAGATAATTTTCCTTGATTCTTCCAGTCAACAGATACATCAATATAACACATGTATTTAACTTCTGGCACAGAACGGGTTGGGAACATTTTATTGTGCTCTTCCACTATGAATGGTCTCCCTAAAGCTGATGAAAAATCGTCAGGTGTGGTGTGGAAAAGTGGCCCACCATCCACTTGCTTGATGTAGCACTGTCTTCACTGTACTGAAATGATTAAGATGACGCCCTAAATATATCTCTGTGTCCTCTACATACCCTGCCCATCCACTCGCTTGATGTAGCACTGTCTTCATTGTACTGAAATGATTAAGATGGAATCCTAAATACATCTCTGTGTCTATCCACTCCACCACACCCTGCCTGCCTATACACACCCTGTGATGTAGATGGGTGTAGGAAGGACTAGGGAGATATACAAACACACTACACAAATCCAAACACATTGTACAGGCATATAATTTATGCAGAAACAACACCAACTTCTCTCAGAGGCGTGGGTGTGTGGTCTCGTTACCTCTGGGGGCCCGTAACACCTTGTCTTTAGTGGTTTATTTTCCTTTATTACACTTTATTGGTGGTGGGGAGGGACGCCTTCACGTGGTGGCACTGATATGACCAGGTGGCTTCACTGCTCGGCTATATGAACTTCCCCCAACCCACCCCCTGTCGCCCAAAAGGACGATGCTGAACTGTAGAAGAGTAATGTCAGCCTGCAGTCCACTGGGTTCACTTTTGTATGAGCCTGGGGTTGCAGCTACCACCATTACTACTACTACTACTACTACACTTTAAAAACCTCCATCTTTTTCTAATATGAACATAGATTGCATCACTATCTAACAAACTCCTGGTGGGTTACAGACTGACCAGAATAAGGAGCAAGCAGAGAGATGTTAGGGGAGCTGCCTTGTGTTACTGGGTCCACCACGTGAAGGCGTCTTTCTCCAGTACCAAGGTAAGACACATAAGCTGGTAGTGTTGATTTAGGAAGCACCCTAGCACCTTTTCCAGAGCGATTTAGTTTGTTTGTTACATCCTACTGTCCTCTTCTGTTATATAACATTCCAATATCTTCATACTCTGCATAAATAACGTGCAATAGGATGTTGAGGAAGCTCCCTAACACTTTTTCCTAAGTGATTTATTTTGTTTACCACACCTTAATGTCCCCCTCTTTGGTACATCAACCCTTCCAATATCACCATACTGTGCATACATGCAAAAGGATATTAGCCACCCATATCCAAAAATAAATCGCTAAGAAAGAGGTGCGAGGGAATCTGCTTACCTGACTAAAATGCTGACCATTAACACAGTGTATGGAGGTGTTACTCGTCTAGTGGAGGAGTTAAAGGTATGTGCTGGAATATCTCGAAATACTGGAACGGTCTAGGGAATGTGTTAAAAAAATCCTGGAATTTGATTTGGAGATGAGTTCTGCGTGTTGATGTGGCTGAGGAACCAAAAGATTGATATATGTGCGGGAATATCTGGAAATACTGGAATAGCCTGGACAATATATTTAAAAACCCTGGA
>NC_137067.1:1161661-1164161 GCF_032717465.1 Coenobita brevimanus | reverse complement strand
AGTGTTGCCTTCTTCTTCCTTCACCTTTATCATTCTTTTTCTGGTTCTGTCCTCCTGTCTTCCTGTTTCTTACCATCATCCACTCATTTGATGTAGTGCTGCCTACTTCTTCCATCACTTTATCATTCTGTTTCTGTGTCTGCCTTCCACTCTTCCTATTCCTCACCGTCATCCACTCACCTGATGTTGTGCTGCCTACTTCTTCCTTTTTCTGTGTTTGCCCTTCTCAATTCCTGTTTCTCCCATCTTTCCTGTCACTTTTTATTACTCTTCCATCCTTCTCAGGTGGCTTTGCATTGAGTGACAAGCCTAATGGTTTGGCTTTACATCGAGTGACAAGCCTAATGATTTCCTGTAAGCCAGGAAACCATTTACATCGCCGGGTGGTAACCATATAACCAAGCTATATGTGTTCACTACGTGTCAACAAGTGGTTTGGCGGAGGGTTAGTGTCCCTTCCCGTAAAACAACTAACTCAAAGACAGATGCCCTCCCCTTACGGGATTATGGCGTGTGGCTATAGATAGATAGATAGATAGATAAAAACTGTGGACATTGGTGTAAACTTTTGGTAAATTGGTGAAAACTGTAAGTAAATTCTGTAGTTCTTTTACCTTAACTTGGCTCAGATTTTTGTCCTTTGATAAGTTAGTTTATTTCTCGTCGCTTAGGTACAGATCAGGAAAGTGCTTCGGCTCACCATCCATTCCATAGCACTTCTTCGTGACTAGCATCGAATTCTGTGACTGACAGTGAGATGGCTCTCCCTCCGTGCTAAGGGGTCTTTGTATGCAGTATGTGTTAGGAGTGTAACTCTGTATGGTGGCGAGACCTGGGCAGTAAAGGAAGAGGATATTCATTGGCTCAAACGTACAGAAATGACAATGATTAGGTGGATGTGTAGTGAGTCTTTGAATCCGGGGCCTTGGGGGTGGGGGGGGCTAGGTTTACGATGGAAGAGTTGAGAGGAAGGATGGGACTGGAGTGCATTGGTGTTGTGATGACGAGGGGTAGATTGAGATGGTTTGGGAGGAAGGATAGGACTGGAGTGTATTGGTGTTGTGATGAGGAGGGGGAGACTGAGATGGTTTGGGAGGAAGGATGGGACTGGAGTGTATTGGTGTTGTGTTGAGGAGGGGTAGATTGAGATGGTATGGGAGGAAGGATGGGACCGGAGTGTACTGGTGTTGTGATGAGGAGGGTTAGATTGAGATGATTTGGGAGGAAGGATGGGACTGGAGTGTATTGATGTTGTGATGAGGAGGGGTAGATTGAGATGGTTTGGGAGGAAGGATGGGACTGGAGTGTATTGGTGTTGTGATGAGGAGGGATAGATTGAGATTATTTGAGTATGTGGAGAGGATGGGGGATGACAATTGAGTGACAGTTGGGTGCAGTGTGAACGTCGAGGGTAGAGTTGCGAGAGGCAGACCGAAAAAGACCTGGGACGAGGTCATAGTGTGTGGCCTCAGGGATAAAGAACTGAATAGGGAGGCTGCCAGAGATCGAGCGGCGTGGAGAGCCGTCATCAGGTAACCAAGTCTGACGTATTCAAGCGTGCTGGAGCTTTTATAAACGATACGATACGATACGAATCTCATCCTACAGCTCATCGTTCGAAATGGAGAGATGAAAGTTCTAGACCAAATCGAGTTAAAGAATAATGAAGGGAGCGTCGTTAATGAGTAAGGATGGCTCACCTACGTACATTATTGCAACTGTACACTCTTTCCATTAGCACTTCTTCGTGACTAGTATCGAATTTTAGAGTTAATCTGTCTCTGCAAATCAGCATTCAAAATAGAGAGAGAGCAAATTGAGACGGACAATTTTAGACCAAGTTCAGGTATAAGAGTAGTGAAGGTATCGTTAATGAGTAGAGATTCCCCACCTGCGCAGCACTTCTTCGTGACTAGCATCGAATTTTAGGGCTAATCTGTCTCTGCAAATCAGTGTTCAATATGGGGAGATGGCAGTTTTATACCAGTCTAAGAACAGTGTGGACAGATGGCCATTTTAGATCAGCTTAAGACTAGTGAAGGTGTTGTTGATGAGTAGGGATGGTTCACCTGTGTGCATTACGGCAGCTTTACATCCTTTCCGTAGCACTTTTTCGTGACTAGCATCCAATTCTGTGTTTAATCTGCCTACAACTCATCGTTCAGAGTGGAGATAGCAATTTTAAAACAAGATAATAGCGAAGGTGTTTTGTGGCAGTGATATGGAGGGGGACAGGGCGACAGGGAGGCGATTTGTTTGTGGCCACCCCCTACGGGATTAAGGCGTCTGGCAATGTATAGATAGATAGTGTTGTTAATGAGTAGGGACGCCTCACCTGCGTAGCGATGACGGTGGCACGTGCAGCGAATGCGGCGATGACGAAGGCAATGACCCCCAGCAGGAGAAGGAGGCCCCCGAGGAGGAGCGAGAGGCGAAACACAGACGAGGAACACCTGCCCTCACCTTGCCGGACCAAGAGCACCTGATCCACGCCCTGGAA
>NC_137067.1:1154161-1156661 GCF_032717465.1 Coenobita brevimanus | reverse complement strand
GTCAGTAAGGTGTTATCAGTAAAAATAAATAGCACAGGAGAAGGTGTTAGGGAGATTCTTCAGCCAGCGAGACTGTGGACGTAATAGTAGGCCTAAGCATAACAAAGAAAAATATTGAAAAATGTATTAGGTATTTTCCATAGGCCTATCTGAGTGTACTATTTTTTTTTTAGGTATGGGGTGCTTTGTATAGAGCTCTCTCTCTCTCTCTCTCTCTCTCTCTCTCTCTCTCTCTCTCTCTCTCTGATATAACCAGGTGGATCCACTGCCTGGTTATACACACGTCCCTCAACTCCCTTCCTATCCCCCAAAAGGACGATGGTGGACTGCAGGAGGAGGGTAACACAAGCCTGCAGTCCACTGGGTTCACGTTAAAGATAATCCTGGAGCCACAACAACAACAACAACAACAGCAACAGTTACTACTACTATTACTACTACTACTACGACTACTACTACCACCACCACCACCACCACCACTACTACTACTACTACTACTACTACTACGACTACTACTACTACCACCACCACCACCACCACCACCACCACCACCACTACTACTACTACTACTACTACTACTACTACTACTACTACTACTACTACCACCACTACTAGAATTCTGTCGTACACTAAGACTATTTATTAATAAAAATCGAATCAGTAATATACGTCACCGGGCGGAAGGGATTGTTGTTGTTGTTGCTTGTTGTTGTGGTCCCAGACTCCTCTAAACGTGAACCCAGTGGACTGCAGGCTTGTGTTGCCCTCCCCCTGCAGTCCACCATCGTCCTCTCGGGGGATAGGGAGGGAGTTGAGGGACGTGTATGACCAGGCAGTGGATTCACCTGGTTATGTCAGTGCCACCACGTGAAGGCGTCCACCTGTAATACCTATATAGGAGTTAATTACAGGTAACAGGTCAGTCGTTCTATTTTGGTTTTGTGCCGCGAATAACAACAACAATTTTTATTTTTACTTCCACAAAAACCGCCCCAATTAACCATCAACAGGTGACGCAGGTGGTAATGATGTGCACACAGATCACATTATATTAAGGAATTTAAACCTCGGAGAAAAAAAGAAAAAAAAAGGAATTCAGATATCATGTCCTCGAATGGAGGCTGGAGGTTTGACAAGGGCGGCCAAGGACTCACCAGCCGCGAGAGCCCTGGCGGCGTGCACCTTCACACACTCAGTGCCAGCGGTCGACTGCCGTGAGTGCCACCGAAGATGACACAAATCCCGCTAGATTTGCCCTCGGAAACGCGCTAAAAAGTCGCTAAGGACTATCAAACCTCATTATATCGCCAAAATAAGTACCCATATCCCCTATACATCGCTAAACTAATCAGAAAACAGCTAAAACTTTGCTAGAAAATCCATACTAACGTTATATACCTACTCGCTACGTATAGGATTTCGTTGCTAGATGGACATGATGGCAAAATCGCTAAACTGGTAATCCTGGAGTGCCTCTCAGTGCCACCCACACACACACTGGCGCCAGCCCTCCTGTACGACGCTGCCATGTATTCCCTTCCTGTAACTCACAATTTAATCCTCCTCTGTGACACTGAGCTCCCGAGGGGCGAGAATTAATAGTCAAACTCCCTTTTTGGCCATTGACACCCGAGATGGCAGTGCGAATAGATGTTACCGACTAGAAGAGCAGAGTATTCCTTATCTACGTTGTTTCCACACCATCCGTTCCCCAAATCACAATTCCGCCTTCGTCTGTCACTTAGAGAGACAGGAAGACAAAAAACTGAATCGATATATACATTTCTGGAATTTAGGCGCTTAAGGTTGGAAAACAGTGGATGCGATAGGCCTTAGAGAGTATTATTATCCCCAATACACCGTTGCCACATCTTCCCAGAGCCGAAAAATCGAGCCTTTGTACACGCAGATATGGAAAAAAAAAAATATCAGCAGAACAAGCATCAATATTCATTTTTTTTTTTTAAATAATCTAGAAAGAGGTAGATTCTAAATGCATGTGTTTACAATCGAGATACGGGATTTAAGAGTAAGAATCGCCCTTCAAGTGTGCAGTTCACGCATGCGCGCCGAGACAAAAGCTGCGTGGGATAGTGAAGAGGGGTTGCCAAAGGTGACGGTGTTGATAATTATTTGATTTGTTGTGGGAAAGCTTCAGAATAACACCTGAGAATCAATAGAGAGGGGGATTAACAGGTGTCTCGTTTACCTGAGAGAGAGAGAGAGAGAGAGAGAGAGAGAGAGAGAGAGAGAGAGAGAGAGTGGCATAGATACACAGACTTCGCGTACCCCAAGGTCCCTACTTGACGTCCGGCCATAATAATAATTGAAAAACTTACCCAGAACAGGAGAGAGAGAGAGAGAGAGAGAGAGAGAGTCCTTATATAAACTTAGCCATTTTTTAGCCATTCAGAAATAATAACAGACTTGCTGCCCAACAACAGATGAGACAGACAGACAGACAGACATACAGACAGACGGACGGACGGACGGACGGACG
>NC_137067.1:1134161-1146661 GCF_032717465.1 Coenobita brevimanus | reverse complement strand
AGGAGACTCAATCCTAACCGAACCACCCAGTTCCCTAAGATGAAAAGAAACGACTACAATGACTGCTTTTTCCCTCTTTTACCTCACCTCAGAGATCCTTTCCTGTGTCCAACCTAACCCAGTCACCATCATCATCATCATCATCATCATCATCATCATCATCATCATCATCTTTTCTGAATAATTATGGAATGAGGTAGGATCTAGAAGCATAGGTAAAGGAAGTACAGAAATTAAGGGAACTATTAAAAATGTGACCAATGAAATGGGCCACACATTCATTCACACACCATCTTATGCCCCTGGAATCCTGGTCCGCCTGAGGAGATTTATCATTGGCAATTTAGGACTGTAATTTTGAGACTGTTATACCACTCGCCCATATTTCACTCACTAGAGTCCAATAAAAACTCTACGGCCTCAACTACACATAATTCACTTACATAAGACTCACTGTAAGGCATTTAAAACTCTACGGTCTTGCCCACCCACGTTTCACTTACTCCAGTGCACCACTCTGTATGGTGGTGGAGATGTGCTCAGATGAGATTGGGTTGTTGTTGCTACTACTACTACTACTACTACTGCTGCTGCTGCTGCTGCTACTTCTAATACTACTACCACAGCTACTAGAGTAAGAGAAATATCAGATTCCTTCCAGTTTACATTCAGCTTTAACAATATCTATCTATCTATCTATAGCCCGACGCCCTAATCCCGCAAAGGGTGGCCGCAGACAAAACGCCTCCAAGTCACTCTGTCACCCACCATTTGACTCCCCTCCCCCCAACTCACCCCCCCCCTCCCTCATATACCTCTCAACTCCATCCCTCCACCTCATCCTCGGTCTACCCCTCCCTCTCCCACCCTCCACCTCACCTACATACACCCTCTTAGTCAGTCTTTCATTCTCCATTCTCTCCACATGTCCAAACCACCTCAGTGTATTTCTCCTAATCTTTTCAACCACATCCACGTCCACCCCACAACGTTCCTTCACTTCTTCATTCGTCAGCCTGTCCCTCCACGTCACTCCACATGCTCCTTTCAAGTAACTCATTTCCACTGCTCTCAATATAAAAATAAAATAAACAATACAAAACGGCTCTTCTTCATTTACTCAAACTTTATCAATGGCCCAGTTCCGCGTAGAGAGGTGGTCTGCTATCCCAATGGCCGCGAGTTCGAGTCCCGACTGAGGCAGGGAATATTATATGGATTTCAATTTCGCTAAAACAGACCTAACTGATGTACCAAAAGACTCTCTCTCTCTCTCTCTCTCTCTCTCTCTCTCTCTCAACAAATCATGTGGTATTAGGTTAAAATACACATACATAGAAATACACACACACACACACACACACACACAAAGAGAGAGAGAGACAGAGACAGAGACAGACAGACAGACAGACAGACAGGCGTCCCTCTCTCCCCCTCTGGTCAGAAATAGTCTTATCAGTCCTTTGGGTATCACTGACCCCTCTCTCTCTCTCTCTCTCTCTCTCTCTCTCTCTCTCAGACCAGATAGTGAGGGGGAAAAAATTCACATCCTCCCTGCCCATCTATCTGTCTTTCTATCAGTCTAATCATCTATCTATCTCTATCTATCTATCTATCTGCCTGTCTTCTATCGATTTATCTATCCATCTGTATATTTATTTATCTATCTGTCTGTCTGCTTATCTGTCTATCTGTCTGTCTGTTTGTCTGTTCATCTGTCTGTCTGTCTGTCTCTCTCTCTCTCTCTCTCTCTCTCTCTCTCTCTCTCTGTCCACCTGTCTGTCTGTCCATCTGTCTGTCTGTCTGTTTGTCTCTGTCTGTCTCTGCATATCCATCTATCTGTCAATCTGTCTATCTATCTATCTATCTATCTGTCTGTCTATCTGTCCACATATTAACCTCAGCACCAACACCCCACACTTCATCTGTCTATCCGTCTGTCTGTCTTTCATTTCGCCTGATTCTTTCTCTGTAGGTCTGTCTCACTGTCTATCTATCAGTCTATCTATCTAACTTTTTGCAGAGCACCACGCTGAAACAGATAGATAAGAAACACGAGCAATAGACGTAGAGAGAGAGAGAAAGAGAGAGAGAGAGAGAGAGAGAGACGGGGGTAAGAACACAGAGGAAACAAGGAGATGGAGGAAAGAGAGAAAGTAAGAGGAAGGGGAGGAAAAGGGAAGAGGAAGAGGAAGAATAAGCATGAGAAAGACAGTAAAGAAGAGGATGAGAGTGGAAATAGAGAGGAAAAGAGAGAAATAAAGAGGAAGGGTAGAGAGGAAAGGACATTGCACCTCATGACAACATTCCTCCACTACTGGTATTAAAGAAGACCGACTCAGACGATAGCACTTCTTCGTGACTAGCATTCTATTTAATTTCTAATCTTCTCCCTTAGTATTAAAAATAGATGGCAATTTTTTTTTCCTTTATTTTTTGGTGAAGGATCGAATCATACAAGCACAGACAGTGAAACGAGGCAGTGCAAGTCCGTAGAGTTTTACTGTCGTTTGCGAGTAGGGGAGGGGGCGCTATAGCTGCTTGGAGACCCTCGTGCATTACTTTTTGGTTGTGTTTTAAGTAGTTTCCTAATGCCGTTTACCAGGCGATTTAGTCTCGCACTGAAGAGATTAAAGAAGATAGGAATAAAAAATCATGTGAATCATTTTACTTATTTCTGTTTTATTCTTGATGGTCCACAACGATTTTTTTTTTTTTGGGGGGGGGGGATTTGGAGAAAATGTGAAGGAAGAAAAAAAAGATTGAAAGATAGATATACCTAAGTTATTTCGCTTATATAATTGTCTTTTTTTTACGCCAACGGTTCGGGGTATTTACGTATTTATTTATTTATTTATTTATGTATTTTGGGGTCTTGATCTAATTATTGGACTTTCCTGATTTCCCACGCAGCCAGTCCTGATTTATGTCCGGGGGGGTAGCGGCGTGGGGTGCCTGTCATGGCGGCTTACACATCACACTCTAATTTTTCGCCACTCTGACCTTTTCCCTGTGAAGTCTGGGGTGCTGTGGCGATATTTAGTCTGCCTCACCCCTGCCTCACCCCTGCCTAACCCCTGCCTCATCCCTCATGCCTTTCCTACCTCCCACTTCCTCCCCACCTCCCCTCATCCCTACCTTGTCTCTATTAATATTCCTTTCTTACCCTGCCTCACCCTGCCTTACCCCTGCCTCACCCTTTGCCTCACCCTGCCTCACTCGTCCCTCACTCCGAGCTGTATCGTATCTTTTTATTCTTTTCATCACCTCTCTCTCTCTCTCTCTCTCTCTCTCTCTCTCTCTCTCTCTCTCTCTCTCTCTCTCTCTCTCTCTCTCTCTCTCTCTCTCTCTCATCATCTCTAATTGCCTCGTTACACAGAGGGTGGTTGAGGTGATTACTGTGTTTCTGGCAGTTTCCCCGACCGGATAACTATACACTCCTAACACCTTTTTCCTTGGCGATTTATTTTGCTCATTACACAATACTATTTTCTTCTTTGTTACATAAATCCTTCCAGTATCACATAACACTTTTTCCTAAGCGATTTATTTTGCTTATTACACCTTACTATCTTCTTCTGTGGCACATAAATCCTTCCAGTATTACCTGAACACCTTTCCCTAAGCTATTTGTTTTGCTAATCGCGCCTTGTTCTCTTCTGTGTTACATAAATGCACACAATATCGCATAAACAACCGACGAGAGGCGTTTGTACACCCAGGCAGCCCCATCGACCAGTTGTATCAGTGCCACCACGTGAAGGCCTTCCTCCTCACCCCCACCACCTGCGGTATAGGGGCAAAATTGCTGGGGGGGAGGGTCAGATTTTGAGGAGGAGGATAATTACGCGAACGATTTGGAAAGGTGTGATAGTTACCCGTCCCTGCCCCTGAGGGGCTCGGAGACGGTATTGTTTTCACTCGGTTTGTCTGTTTGTCTGTCTGTCTGTCTGTCTGTTTGTTAACTTTAGGCGAAAACTGCTGGTGAGATTTTAACTAAAATTACAGGAATGATGGACTGTGACCTGATCGCCTGACTAAATTTTGGGCCAAATTGGGCCAAGGCCTAGGCTGTAGGCCCAAAAATATATAGATAGATAGATAGATAGATAGATAGATAGATAGATACACATATATATTAATTTTCGCCATAACTCCTTTCAAATATGTCATATCGACATGAAACCCAAACCTAAAGGTGCATCTTTCAAATCTGCATCCTATAACATGCCTCATTACATCAGGGGGGTCACCCCCCAGTTAGCGGTAGGGGAGTCAGTGTCAGGTGCATCCTATAACATGTATCATTACATCAGGGGGGTCACCCCCCAGTTAGCGGTAGGGGGGTCAGTGTCAGGAGGGTCCTATAACATGCCTCATTACATCAGGGGGGTCACCCCCAGTTAGCGGTAGGGGGGTCAGTGTCAGGTGGGTCCTATAACATGCCTCATTACATCAGGGGGGTCACCCCCAGTTAGCGGTAGGGGGATCAGTGTCAGGAGGGTCCTATAACATGCCTCAGTACATCAGGGGGGTCACCCCCCAGTTAGCGGTAGGGGGGTCAGTGTCAGGTGGGTCCTATAACATGCCTCATTACATCAGGGGGGTCACCTCCAGTTAGCGGTAGGGGGGTCAGTGTCAGGTGGGTCCTATAACATGCATCATTACATCAGGGGGGGTCACCTCCAGTTAGCGGTAGGGGGGCCAGTGTCAGGTGGGTCGGGCCTAAAATTTCAAATGGGCATAAAATCGTCAATTTTCACCCGATTTACTCCAAGTTTGATATGTGACATCTTTGACTAGATATCCTGTTGTGTTTATACGTCAGCACTAAAATGACTGTCGGGCATGGGTTTGCTGTGCCTTGGCACCGCTTGCTATTATTGGTATTGGTATTACTACTACTACTACTACTGTTATTATTATTATTATTATTATTATTATTATTATTATTATCATCATCATCATCATCATTATTGAAAGTTTCATTCTTCCCCAGTGTTGTTACTTGTCTTATAAATCCCTAAATCACATCTTCAGGGACCTTCAGCTCCTTCACCACACCTCCCTCTCCTCCTCATCGATCCTCACGTAGTCGTTCACGCCTCGCCTCATCCCACACCCTACTCTTCGCCCCTCTTACACCCACACCCTACTCTTCGCCCCTCTTACACCCACACCCTACTCTTCGCCCCTCATACATCATTTTAATATGTAAAGTCTATAAAAAAAATGTTGGATATTAATTTTAACAGTAGTGATGCGTTGGATTTTGTGTCTGTCTATCCATCTATTGCCAAGCGTCTTAATCCCTAAGGGGTGGCCATAAACAAATCGCCTCCATGTCACTCTGTCCCCTGCCATTTCACTGCCCTGCACCCAGCTCTCACACACCCCTCTCTCATGTACCTCTCCGCTCCATCCCTCCATCTTATCTTTGGCCTCCCCCTCCCCCTCCCCCCTCCACCTCACTCACAAACACACTCCTCGTTAGTCTCTCACTCTCCATCCTCTCCACATGGCCAGACCACCTCAATGTATTCCTCCACCTCACTCACAAACACTCTTCTCGTTAGTCTCTCGCTCTCCATCCTCTCCACATGGCCAGACCACCTCAATGTACTCCTCCACCACACTCACAAACACTCTTCTCGTTAGTCTCTCGCTCTCCATCCTCTCCACATGGCCAGACCACCTCAATGTACTCCTCCACCACACTCACAAACACACTCCTCGTTAGTCTCTCACTGTCCATCCTCTCCACATGGCCAGACCACCTCAATGTACTCCTCCCAACGCTTTCAGTCTCTCAGTGAAAATCAAAACCCATTTTTAAATTGACGTCTCTGTTTTTTGAACTAATAAACAAATCTTTTTCAAAATTTTAAACTACGGAGCGTCACGTTTCAATATACATCCGGCTTTTTTTGAACGATAGAGAGGAATTTTATACAGGATAGCGTATAAAGAAGCATGTGGATGTAGAGAAAGGGAGAAATCGAAATCGCAACACACTCTCACGATTGACTGAGCAGAGCTTTTGTTTTAAGTATACGCTAAAAGATACCCGAAATTGAATTAAAGACTCATTGTGTCTGTTGATTTTTTTGTTTTGTTTATTCTACTTGCTTACTTGCTTATTTGTTTTTCACACTAGCTGGATTATCGTTGGTTAAGATGCGGTAACTACGCAGTGTGTCAAGGCATCTCGAAATGAACCTATCTTGAATTTGGCGCCCTCATCTTGTTTTTGTTTTTGTTTTCTGGGAGGGAACTGTCTTACGGATTTCTGGCCTTTGGTTCCTTCTTCCTTGCATTAAAAAAACAAATCTTCCACATGGATCTGATTATACTTTGATGTTTAACGGGAAAAGTGTTTTATATAGAGTGTTACACGAGATCGAGAGGAACACAGAAGTAGTCTTTATGCTGGAGTCCATTCTCGCTCTTTCCATCTCTTTTTGTCACTTTGATAATCTAGGAACTTATCTTGCATTGCCTCTAGGTATATCTGCACGAGAGAGAGAGAGAGAGAGAGAGAGAGAGAGAGAGAGAGAGAGAGAGGTGCTTTTTTGTGTGGATGTGCATGTGTCTGTATATGTCTGTGTGTAAGAGATAGATAGATAGATAGGTTAAGAGAGAGAGAGAGAGAGAGAGAGGAGGGGAGGGAGAGAGGGAGGTGGGAATATGTGTGTGTGTGTGTGTGTGTGTGTGTGTGTAAAGTTCGTGTGCATTGTTTTTCTGGCCTCGCATCTTTGGCAAGTTATGTGGCAGGCAGGCTTGGAAGTTCCCACGAGAGAGAGAGAGAGAGAGAGAGAGAGAGAGAGAGAGAGAGAGAGGGAGGGAGGGAGGGAGATTTTCACACAAATATATCTCATGTCAGCGTAGTCATTTTCTCATCATGATATTAGTCAGTTTAAGTTCCACCTCACACGCTTATTTGTTTAGTAAAAGGCTTCCCTGCATCTGTACAATGGTCAGAAAAGAGTGAAAGATTTGTGTAAGGACTGTATGCTCTTGTAAATGGCTATAATATGCCTGTCTGCTTCTCTTAAATGCTCGTAAATGGCTCCTCTGCTTTGTCTGCTTTTGTAAATATCGTGTAATAGAGTAAAAAGACCCTAAAATGCTTGTCTGCTTCTGTAAAAGGACCTTGCACTTCTGTCTGCTGTGTCGTTTGTGTGTTTAAAGCTCCAGGTTGAAATTCAGGTCTTCCAGAGAGCCGTTTTCCTCCCCTTACTGACTTTCCAATCTTCCTCCGCCTCAGTGTTATCAAAAGCTTGTCAGTTTTTATAAATGATTTGTCAAGTGTTCATCGACTGTCGTAAAAGACTTTGAATGGATTGGTTTGTTTCTGTTTGTTTCCATAAGGGGTCTTAAATGTTTGGTCTACCTCTGGAAAATGCCACTTAAGGCCAGTCTGCTCCTCTAAGGGGCTCTAAAAGGCTTGTCTGCCTCTGTAAAAGGCTCATAAAAGGCCCTTGGACTTCCACCTGGTATGCCGTTCATGTGTTCAGAGACATCGGCCTTTAGAATGGGTGAACTTAAAGGCTCAAAATGAATCACTCCCTTCCTCTCACTGATTTTCATACCGCCCGCCACTGCAGTGTTGTAATTGGCGTATAGAAGGCTTGTTATTAACTTCCTTACAAAGAACCGGTGCAGCAGGGGCTAGAAGGATGATCTGCTACAACAAAAGGCTGAGAAAGTACTTGTCTACTTCTCTAAAAGGCTTGAAAAGGCTCTCCTGCTTCTGTTAAAGTCTGTCAAATGGCCCTTTCACTCCTATCTGATACGCTGCACTGCCCGCCATTACACTGACCAGAATAAAAGGCTTTCGGTTAATCACGTCCTTCCTCTTAGCGACTTCCAAATCTCCCGCCACCACAGTGTTGCCCTCGACTCATTAACGTGGATTTTTCTTCTCTCTCTCTCTCTCTCTCTCTCTCTCTCTCTCTCTCTCTCTCTCTGCTGACTGCTCCTCTGAACTTTCAAACTCCCTTCCTAATTCGGTTTTAATGGAGATTCGTAATAGTTGCTTTGATACTCTTCTTTGAACTTTGAATAGCCTCTTTCTGTGTTTATTATTATTATTATTATTATTATTATTATTATTATTATAATTATGTTTTTCATGGTCAGGGTAACTTCATAATTGCTATCATCATCATCATCATCATCATCATCATCGTTATTATTATTATCAACGCATTTATGGTTAGGTCATCAGCAGCCTCATTTTCATTATAAAGAGAGAGAGAGAGAGAGAGAGAGAAGGAAGAGCCAAAGACAAAGATAATTAGAAAGAGTGGGGGAGGACGGGAGAAAAAAGACAAGATGGTAGGAGGAAAGGAAAAGAGAGAGAGAGAGAGAGAGAGACAGAGAGAGAGAGAGACAGAGACAGAGACAGAGAGAGAGTCAAAACCTCCTTTCCTCATCCATTGATCATGCCATTGTTCACTAGTCAAGCAATTTTCTCTTAAGTGGGTCGTTTACTCGCAATTTTCTCCCCTATTCTCCATCATCATCATCATCACATCATTATAATCTTGTCATCTTAATCGTCTTCTTCTTCATCATCATCATCATCATCACATCATTATAATCTTGTCATCTTAATCGTCTTCATCATCATCATCATCATCATCATCATCATGGTTGTCCTCCTCCTCCTTCTCCTATTCCTCCTCCTCTTCCTTCTCCTCCTCTTCATGATCATCATGATCATCATCATCATTATCATCTTTTGTCATCTTAATCGTCATCATCATCATTCTTGTCATCATCATCATCATCATCTTTGTCATTATCCTCATGGACGTACATGTCATAATCATTGTCGTTATCATCATCATCAGCAGCAGCAGCAGCATCATGTCGCTTCCCCCTCCCCTCCCCCAAAAAAAGATTAATATACAGTAAGATAATTTTTTAAACAATATAATACAACTCTCCCTTTCACCTCTTTCCTCTTTACCTCTTGATACCAACACACGATCTCCTTCAGTCTATTTCTCTCTCCCTCTCTCTCTCTCTCTCTCTCTCTCCCTCTCTCTCTCTCTCTCTCTCTCTCTCTCTCTCTCGGAAATATAAAATCAAGATAGAAAATTTAAATCCAAAGGAGTCGTCAGGAATCGTCATCCCCAGCGACCACCCTTGACTTCCCTTCAGTATTCATGACACGCAGTTATACCCCTCCCTCCCTCCCCTGTCCCCCTTCCCCTTCCCCCTCCCTTTCTCCCCTCCCCTGTCCCCCTTCCCCTTCCCCCTCCCTTTCTCCCCTCCCCTTCCCCCTCCCTTTCGCCCCTTCCCTCCCCCTCCCTCCCCTCCTCATTTTACCTCCCCTCCCGTAACTTTTCAGTCTGCCTTCCTTCCTACCCTTCCACCTCTTCATGGTTTTGCCTTACATGGGGTTATGATGGCTCTCTCTCTCTCTCTCTCTCACTCACACACACACACACACACACACACACACACACACACACACACACACACACACACACACACACACACACACACACAGCACACCCCCGCACAGCAATCACTCTGGACCCGGATTCAGCCGGATTCACAAAAACGCTTCAGAGTCTCCGTTCCTTTGCAGCCGTGGTTTTGCATATCCCAGGAAGGACGAGAAGAAGGACACGTACAATCCTCCCATGTCTCTAGTTCCTCCTGCATAAAGAAATCAAAGTTACGAGAAGAAATCGACCTTAAGTATGTTTGAAAAATGTCACCCTTTGTCATTTTTAAGTTAGGCATTCTTACTCTTTTATTTCGAAGCTTTTTCCTGTATCTGGTTCGTAAATAAAGTCTTTTGTGTTGTTTAAAGAATCACTGTAGATAATAAAGCAAGTTCCAAGGCGCAGAAGATAATGTTAAAGTGAAATAAAGGAAGGATTTTGGGGTTACCGGTGAGTGCGCCTGGAGGTACCTGGCAATCGTGAATGGACGTGGATCAATGTTGCGTAGGAAGGCCGTTGGGGTCGGTTATAGGAACAAGACCGAGAGAGACAACAACGGGCGATGGAGACAGAGACTGAGATAGAGGGTGGCAGAGATAGAGATAGAGGTAGAGATAAAAAAGAGGGAGAATTAAAGAGAGAGAAAGAGAGAGAGAGGGAGGAAGGAATGATGAAAAAGCACCAAGTCAAAACTCTATGGCACTGAGGCTGGCGTTGAGGTGGTCTTGTAGTGGTCTTGTAGTGGCGTTGAAGTGGTCTTGTAGTGGTTTTGTACTGGCGTTGTAGTAGTCTTGTAGTGGAGTTGTAGTGGCGTTGTACTGGTCTTGTAGTGGTCTTGTAGCGGCGTTGTAGTGGTCTTGTAGTGGTCTTGTAGCGGCGTTGTAGTGGTCTTGTAGTGGCGTTGTAGTGGACTTGTAGTGGCGTTGTAGTGGTCTTGTAGTGGCATTGAATTGGTCTTGTAGTGGTCTTGTAGTGGCGTAGTGGTCTCGTAGTGGCGTTGAAGTGGTCTTGTAGTGGCGTTGAAGTGGTCTTGTAGTGGCGTTGTAGTAGTCTTGTAGTGGTCTTGTAGTAATCTTGTAGTGGCGTTGTAGTGGTCTTGTAGTGGCGTTGTAGTAGTCTTGTAGTGGTCTTGTAGTAATCTTGTAGTGGCGTTGTAGTGGTCTTGTAGTGGCGTTGTAGTGGTCTTGTAGTGATCTTGTAGTGGCGTTGTAGTGGTCTTGTAGTGGCGTTGTAGTGGTCCTGTATGGAGGAAAGGGAGAAAGAATTGAGGAAGGAGAGAGAAAGACTGGAGGAAGGAAAGACTGGAGGAAGGAGAGGAAGACTGGAGGAAAGAGAGAAAGACTGGAGGAAGGAGAGAGAAAGATTGGAGGAAGGAGAGAAAGACTAGAGACAGAGGTCGGTAATCTCGTCAATTGAGGAAGTCCCTATCACCTTTTCCTAATCGATTTATTTTGTGACATTAAGGGGAGAAAGATTGGAGATTTCTTCAGTTGAGGAAGCTCCTTCTCACCGTTTCCTAATTGATTCATTTTACTTATTACACCATACATAAATCCTTTCACTATCGCCATACTCTGCATCAATAACGAACAAAGCGATATTAACCAGCTATATCCAGAAATAAATCGCTATGGAAGAGGTGTTAGGGAGTTAGGTCTGAAGTCCACTGGGTTCACGTTTCAGATGAGCCTGGAGCAACAACAACAACAACAACAACAACAACAACAACATGACATAGATAGTAAGATAAGAGGGTGAATTTCCTAAAAAGCAGACTTTCCTGATCTACCAGATGACCCGCCGACATGTCGTAAAAATACCCCCGCTAATACCAATACACCAGTCCTGTATGAGACAGCCCTAGCATGTATTGGGTATGGACGGTGGGTGTTAGCGCCGAAGTGGTGACATGTGGAGGTGTAGGAGGACTACTGGGCCTTGAGATAGGTCACTGCGCCCGAGAAATGGGCACTGAAGCCTTTGCCCAGAGTCGGCCACGTAAAAAAAGGAAAAAAAAAATAGTAAGATACGCTAGCAAGATTACAAAATAAAGTATATTAATTATAGGAATATATATACTGTATGTATGTGGTAGGTGGGGGCGCTCACCATCCACTCACTCGATGTAGTGCTGTTGTCGGGTGTCTGCCCTTTCCTTTCCTCCTTCCTTCTTTCTTTCCTTCCTCTTCTGTCTTTCTTTCCTTCATTCTTTCCTCTTCCTTCTGCCTACGGGTGATTGTACATTCCCTCTTCTGTCTTTCTTTCCTTCATTCTTTCCTCTTCCTTCTGTCTACAGGTGACTCTACACTGAGTGACAAGCCAAATGGTTTCCTGTACACCAGAAAACCATTTACTACGCTGGGTGGTAACCATTTAACCAAATTATGGCACCTGGTGGTTTAGTGGGTAATTACGGCACTCCAATCGGATTGAGCAGGTGAAGGTTTATATCCAAGGGATGGTTGGGGTTATTGCTCACGTAATGCCACTCAGGGATGCGTGAGGCTGGTAACTCTCATCTTAAATGTCAGGACCAACTTGCCTAGCCCGGGGCTCCTACGGCTCCTCATGGGGCAACGTAGGATTGGATGATGGATGGATGGATGGATGGATGATGGATGGATGGATGGATGGATGATGGATGGATGGATGGATGGATGATGGATGGATGGATGGATGGATGGATGGATGATGGATGGATGGATGGATGGATGGATGGATGATGGATGGATGGATGGATGCATCTGTGTATTAAATTTTCGTGTCTGTTAAGTATGTATACATTTATTTATTTATCTGTCTATGAATTTAAGTATCTGTCTATCTATCTGTCTATTAATTCACTTATTTCCACAGGAACAACGTGCCATCCCCACAGCCAGCCATGGAGGTGAGTCACACACACACCTTCACTACCAGTACGCCTTGTTTCATCCCTAATTCCTTTTGTATATACTACTACTACTACTACTACTATAGATTTACTACTACAACCACCACCACCACCACTACTACTACTACTGCAGTATACATTTA
>NC_137067.1:1099161-1129161 GCF_032717465.1 Coenobita brevimanus | reverse complement strand
CACCCCTCTCCATTACTCGCGTGTTTATTTCTCTCATCACCCCATATATATATATATATATATATATATATATATATATATATATATATATATATATATATATATATATATATATATATATATATATATATATATATATATATATTTAACAACAATGGGGACATCACACAACCTTGAAACATGCCCACACCGATCGTGAATCATTCACTTAGATGCCCATTAACCCTTACACATGCTTCACTACCATCATAAAAACTCTTGACGGCACCTAACAGCTTACCATCTAGGCTACACCGTATGTGCGCAAAACTTTCCACAATCCTTCTCTGTTCACTTTGTCGTATGCTTTTTCCAGATCCATGAATGCCATAAACACCTTATGGTCCTTCTCACAAGCCTTCTTTGCTATCTGTCTTACTGCAAATACTTGATCCACACATCCTCTGCCACTCCTAAAGCCACCCTGTTCATCACTGACTAGGACTTCTGATATCTCTCTGACTTTCTCTGTAATAATTCTTCCATATACCTTCCCTACCACACTCAGTAAACTTAAGCCACGATAATTCTTGCACTCAATTAGCTCACCTTTATTTTTGTACAGGGATACAATCACAGCTCTTTTCCACACTGCCGGCACAGTTTCACTCATCCATGCCTTCTTACATATCTCCAACAAGTACTTCATTCCACTTTCTCTACTACACTGAATCATCTCTGCATACACCTCAACAAACCCAGCTGCTTTCCCATTTTTCAGCCGCTTCACAGCACTCTTCATCTGTGCAAGTGTCACGTTTCCTGGCACTGCATTCCTTCTCTGCACACCCCCAAAACCAATCATGTTTACAGCAGCTCTGCTCTCTCTATTCCCATTCATTAGACTTTCAAAATATTCTTTCCATCTGGTCCATACTTCATCCCCATGGATTAATAATCTACCACCTACATCCTTCACACTATTAGTTTTCTTTCCATTTTCACTTCTAATTTCCGCACCTCTTTCCAGAATAACTTCCTATTTTCAGAGTAGTTTGCATGCAATTTTCTTCCTAGATAATCATTTACCTCCTTTTCTCTCTTCACTAGTGTCTTTACGTGCTTCTTGCTTTCAATATATTCAGTTCTTATATCAACTGAACCCCTGTCCTGTAACCACTTTAGCTATTTCTTGCTCTTTTCCTCCACCGCTCTCTTAACCTCCTCATCCTACCATGCCGTACCTTTCTTCTTCGTTGTTACTCGTGCCACACCACAAACCGCTTTCGCATTCCTAACTAAGCAATCCCTATATTCATTCCACAGGCTGTCCAGATCCAATTCATCCCAGTTCACTGATTCTAATTCCTTCTCTACTTTGGTCCTGTAATCATCTGCCATTTCTTTGATCCTCAGCTTCTCAACTTTCAGTCTTTCTCCCTGACTGCTCCTCTCGCTCCTGATCCATCTCACTCCTGTCAGCTTGATCTTGCATACCACAATCATATGATCCGACAGAACTCCACATCTTCCTCACACGGCCCTCGTATCAGTAACCATTCCCATCATCGACCTCTCTACGAGCACGTAATCAATCAGGCTGTATTCAACACGATCCCCGTTCCCTCTATACCATGGGTGAAAAAATAATTGTTACCCTAATAATTGTCAAAGAAAATGGTACCAATGTAACAGAAAATTGATCGTTTTTATGGGTGACTTTGGTAAATAATATTCAGCCTTGAATTTCTCTCTCTCTCTCTCTCTCTCTCTCTCTCTCTCTGTCATTCTTGATACTAGCAGATGATTTTATTACGCTGAAAACATTGCTCTTGGTTGGCAACGATCAAGGAGCGTTGGTATGGATGTTTTGGGCATGTGGAGAGGATCGAGAATGAGAGACTAACCAGGAGAGTGTGTGTGAGTGAGGTGGAGGGGGAGAGGAGGAGGGAGAGACCAAGGATGAGGTGGATGGATGTAGTGGGGACATGAGAGAGGGTGTGAGTTGAAGGAAAGCCAGCCAAATGACAGGACAGGGTGACGTGGAGGCGATTTGTTGATGACCACCACTTACAGGAGAGAGAGAGAGAGAGAGAGGAGAGAGCTAGATATGGGAACCTTTGAGCATTTTCTTTCAATTTCTTTTTTCTTTTTTCTTTTTTTCGTTTGGTGTACAGTCATGAGCAAAAGTTTTCGACCATCCTCTCCCAGCACTCCCTAACACCTTTTCCTTAGCGATTTATTTTTGAATGGTTAATATCCCATTGTACGTTATTTGTGCAGAGTATGGCCATATTGGAAGGGTTTATGTTGTACAAAATAGGAGAGTAAGGTGTAATAAGCAAAATAAATCGCTTAGGAAAAGGTGTTAGGGAGATTGACTGACGAAAATACCGGCCATTATTTTTTTTTCTTTTTTGCTTTAGTTTTTATCACATTGAGAGAGAGAGAGAGAGAGAGAGAGAGAGAGAGAGAGAGAGAGAGAGATTTAGGTTAAATTAGGGCATTGTGTGTGTGTGTGTGTGTGTGTGTGTGTGTGTGTGTGTGTGTGTGTGTGTGTGTGTGTGTGTGTGTGTTTGAGGGAGAGAGGGGGGAGTTGGGTTAAGTGTGTGTGTGTGTGTGTGTGTGTGTGTGTGTGTGTGTGTGTGTGTGTGTGTGTGTGTGTGTGTTTGTTAGACAGACAGACAGAAAGACAGACAGAGAGGGAAGTCAAAACACAATGTTATTTAAAGTATCAATTTTATTAGTAAAACATTTGCCCCACGTTTACATAAGTCTCCCCTTGAAGGCACTCTCCAGCCGGCCCTGACACCTAACACCTAAGACATCACATCCAAGGGCCGGCAAACATCACAACATCACACCCTCATCATTACGATACAGCAAAGAAGTTCAAAGTAATTTCAAAGTAACAGGAGTACAGAGGGAAGTACATTGGTTGGATATAAAGGAGACGGTATTCCATTTTCTATGTACAGATTGAGACGGTGTTTGAGGAGTAACTTGTCTGTTTTTGGTGGTAGGGTTTTTGGTGTGTGTGTGTGTGTGTGTGTGTGTGTGTGTGTGTGTGTGTGTGTGTGTGGGTGGGTGTGGGTGGGGGGTATGTGTGTGTGTGTGTGTGTGTGTGTGTGTGTGTGTGTGTCGTATTTAACAAACACGTAGAAGTACATACACAGAAAGTTAGGTTTGGTGTGTGTGTGTGTGTGTGTGTGTGTGTGTGTGTGTGTGTGTGTGTGTGTGTGTGTGTGTGTGTGTGTGTCGTATTTAACAAACACGTAGAAGTACATACACAGAAAGTTAGGTTAGGTGTGTGTGTGTGTGTGTGTGTGTGTGTGTGTGTGTGTGTGTGTGTGTGTGTGTGTGTGTGTGTGTGTCATATTTAACAAACACGTAGAAATACATACACACAAAGTTAGGTTAGGTGTGTGTGTGTGTGTGTGTGTGTGTGTGTGTGTGTGTGTGTGTATCAGTGTACGTATATATGTATGTATTCATTATTAAAATCAACATGGCAGATAATATATTACATCTTTCCATCTTAACATTAAAAACAGTAATTCCTATACGTTATATAAAAACCCAAGGGAAGAAGAGAGAATGGAGATCTGTAAAAAAAAATAACAGGATTTACATTTACATAAGTTGGTATAAAAATTCACATATAAACATGAGCATTATCAAAGCCCCGTTTACCCCTTCCGCCCACCCTACCCCTCCCTCGTGGAACAGTCCGGGTCCCACTCACTCACTAGGAATAGAAATGTATACTATCTAATAACAACACTAACACTGGAGTTTAGACATCATCACCATCATCATCATCATCACTCACTTCTAAATCATCATCATCATCACTCACTTCTACATCATCATCATCACCATCATCATCACTCACTTCTACATCATCATCATCATCATCACTCCTTCTACATCATCATCATCACTATCATCATCACCATCACTCACTTCTACATCATCATCATCATCATCATCATCACTCACCTCTGCATCATCATCATCATTATCGTTATCATCATCAACATCTCAAGTCTAATTCCCACCTAAATGATGAGGTGAGCCTCAGACAAAGAGAGAGAGAGAGAGAGAGAGAGAGAGAGAGAGAGAGAGAGAGAGAGAACAAGTCAGCTTAATATTTCAACTCACATTCACTCATTGTATTGCCTTTTCGTACATATACCATGGAAGAACACAAAATACACATTATATATATATACAAATCTATATATACATCAACATCTCAATATACAAATCCCTTAGTTACTAATACAATGTTATTCTGTTTTCAATCAACAGTTTAATCTTCTCAGGGAGTTTTATAGTTACAAAAAGTCTTTATCATTCCATTACGTTGTTATCTCTTAGAAGGATCGATTTCAGACGATCTTTATTCATTTATTTATTTATTTATTTTATTGACACCCATAGAGGCGTTTAAGTCCAGTGTGTGTCTAACTACGTCCTTCACTCGCTCACTGACTGTTTTTTTTTTTTTAAGGGTGAAATCTGGCACGATGGAACCGTAGAGTTTTATGAGCGTCACCCTTTCCCCTCCATCGATTTTTGCCGCACCCATAACAGCGTGTCTGGGGTGTGTCTGAGGTGCGTGGGGTGTGCATCTTGGCTGTGTCTTGGAACTGAGCCGAGTTTCCAAGGACATAGAGACGCGTTTTGGGATGCGTTGGGGAGGGTGCGGCTATCAAATGTGTTCTTAGTCTTTTTTTCAGTTTAGGAAGGATTCGGAAAGCTTTATTTGGATAACTTTCTACGATTTTTTTTTTCTCTTTCAGTATTTTATTATTATTATTATTATTATTATTATTATTATTATTATTATTCACTGACTCACATTTTGATTCACTGCCAGTCACTGTTTATCGCCATTCACTTTTTTTTTTTCAATATAAAAATGTAGAGGGATGAAACTTGAGACTTGTCCCTCCAAAATCATCGTTCCTTTGAGTATTTCCTTCAAGTAGTTTCTTCAAGGAGCCTGGTGGTTGAGTGGAGTTAGTCTGTCTTCTTAGTTCACTGCCACATTACACCACCAGGCCATACCACCTTACGTATTAGCACCACACCACCACACCACACCACACCATTACACTATCACACCACACCACACCACACCATTACACTATCACACCACACCACACCACACCATTACACTATCACACCACACCACACCACACCATACCACACCATACCATTACACTATCACACCACATCATTACACTGCCACACCACACTTCCATACCACATCACACCACCACAACGCGCTGTCACACGCTGCCAGACCACAGCAGCACACCACACCATTATACCACACTACCACACCACACCAACACACCCCACTACCACACCACACCAACACACCACACTACCACACCACACCAACACACCATACCAACACACCACACCAACACACAACACTACCACACCACACCAACACACCACACTACCACACCACACCAACACACCACACCAACACACAACACTACCACACCACACCAACACACCACACTACCACACCACACCAACACACCACACCAACACACAACACTACCACACCACACCAACACACCACACTACCACACCACACCAACACACCACACCACACCACAGCACACCACCACACCACACTACCACACCACACCACACCACAGCCTCTCTACCCTAGCACAGTGGATCATCTTAGTGCTATTAGTGCTGAGAGGGAAGGCAGCATCAGCACCAGACTGAAACAGCACAAATCGCTCGTTCCTGACCCATGCTGAACTGCTGCTCGTTGTTCATCTGGCAGAGAGAGAAAAAGAGAGTGAGAGAGTGAGCGAGTGAGTGAGTGGGTGGGTTGGTGGGTGGGGGAGTGGGTGGATGAGGTAGTAAGTGAGTGGGTAGGAGGGAGGATGGGTGGGTAGGTGAGTGAGTGGATGGATGAGGTAGTGAGTGAGTGGGTAGGAGGGAGGATGGGTGGATGGGTGAGTGAGTAGGTGGATGGGTTAGTAAGTGAATGAGTAGGTGGGTGGATAAGAGAGAGAGAGAGAGAGAGAGCACCTACCATTAAGGATGTGTACTATTACACTTCCGGTGGCAACGTCTCCCAGTGAGCAGGTGTAATTGCCCGAATCCGCAGGTGTGGCGTTGGCGATGAAGAGTGTGGAGACTATGACGGAACTGCTCATGTCTGTCTTCACGCTGCAAGAGAGAGAGAGAGAGAGAGAGAGAAATATCAGTGAAATTTATCTCAATGTATTCTTCGATTTCAAACCAATTTTCTGCTCGTTTAGATTCAGTTTGTAAAATTTAATTGGAATATTTCACGCCTTAGGTTCCTTTGTCCAGCTGAGGAAGAGAGTTAATGATGATGATGATGATGATGATGATGATGATGGTTATGATGATGATGATGATGATTATGATGATGATGATGATGATGATGGTTATGATGATGATGATGTGGATGTGGATGTGTTTTTGTTGGGAGTGAGTGGTAAACAGAGGCACATTCACACGTAGCATCCACACCCTTACGTGCCTTCCATACCCACACACACACCCACACCCAGCCCACACTTCCACTCATAGATCAACACTCCCCTACCCAGACACCCACTCCTTCTCCCCCCCTACCCACATACCCACACTCAAATCCCTACACGCACCTACTCCCACACCCCCACACTAACAAATCTTCCCACACCCTTCCACACCCACACATACACACTCTCACTCCCACACTCTTCCACATCCACACTCTTCCACGCCCACACATACACACTCTCACTCACTCACCCTTCCACACCCACACATACACACACTTCCTCCCACACTCCCACATCCCCACACCCATTCCCACGCCCACACCCAGACACCCACACCCACCTGATGCCGCCCCTAGAGGTGTCATAATTTAGCATGTGGTCCCCGTGTCGCCAAAGGATGAAGGTCTGGGCTTGAGGCATCTGACTGATCGTGCATTTGAGCTGGATAGTGCTGGCTGTCTTGTAAAATTTCTCCATCACTACTGCCCCTCTCTCGTCCACCACCTCCACCACTGGCGCTGTGGGGGAGAGAGAGTTAATGGTGGTGGTGATAGTGATGGTCGTGGAGGTGAAAATGATAGTGGAAGGTAAACAAGGAAATTTTTTGGATGGTACTGTCTACATAAAATTTCTCCATCACTACCCTCCCTCTCTCGTCCGCTATCTCCACCACTGACGCTGTGGGGGAGAGAAGGAGAGAAAATTATAGAGATGGTGGTGATGGTGGTGGTGATATGATACATTAAATAGCCGCACCCACCCCAACCGTATCCACCTTGTCTCTAGAAATACAAGTGAAAAATGTTACGCTTATAAAACTCTACGGTTGCGACATGCCAGATTTCACTCTTCAAAAACACAGTGACTGAGCGAGGGAGTAAGTGACACAGTTAGGGACACACACCTATTAACCCCCAATTTCCCATCCCAGTCCTCAATCTCATGCCATCCCACACAGTAATTACCACCAGTCACGCGGCTGTTGGAAAAATATACGCCAAATGTCCATCGCCCCAAAAATCGAAAAAAGTTGTAATCAGTGTAATTAGCGGAATGAATTAGAATGATTTGCTTATCCCGTTTTCTGTTGGATGGGGGACGAGGGGATTTTTTTTAGGGGGGTCCTTTTTATTTTAGACACCTATGGGGGATTTTCTTTTTTCTTTTTTTTGGACAAATTAGGGATGTCTGATAATGCAAGGATTAATTAAGGTTTATTTTAATTCTTGTGAGTGTGTGGGGGTTATTATTATTATTATTATTATTATTATTGTTGTTGTTGTTGTTGTTGTTGTTGTTGTTGTTGTTGATGATGATGATGATGTCGTTGCTGTTATTATTATCGTTATTATTATTATTATTATTATTATTATTGGTAGCAGTAGTAGTAGTAGTAGTAGTTGACTCTGGGTTGAATTTGCCAGTAGTCCACCATCGTCCTTTCGGGGGATAGGGAGGGAGTTGAGGGACGTGTGTATAACCAGGCAGTGGATCCACCTGGTTATGTCAGTGCCACCACGTGAAGGCCTCCCTCTCCAGTAACAAATGCTTAAACAGAACCTACAGAGAGAGAGAGAGAGAGAGAGAGAGAGAGAGAGAGAGAGAGAGAGAGTGAGTTAGGTAAGGTCAGTGTGTGTGTGTGTGTGTGTGTGTGTGTGTGTGTGAGAGAGAGAGAGAGAGAGAGAGAGAGAGAGAGAGAGAGAGAGAGAGAGAGAGTTAGGTAAGGTCAGTGTGTGTGTGTGTGTGTGTGTGTGTGTGTGTGTGTGTGTGTGTGTGTGTGTGTGTGAGAGAGAGAGAGAGTTGGAGGGCTTCCAAGTGAGGGGGAGGAAAGCGCCTTAAAAGATAGCTTTAAATTAGAAACCAAGGAGACTGGGGAGGAAAAAGTGGAGAGATAAAAGAGAGGAGGAAACGAGGAGGGAAGGAGTGGAGGAAAGTAGGAGGAAATGGAATGAAGGCGGGAAAGGGAGAGATGGCAGGAAGACTTTGGCCTATTTCGTAACTGGGTTCTCTCTCTCTCTCTCTCTCTCTCTCTCTCACACACACACACACACACACACACACACACACACACACACACACACACACACACACACACACACACACACACACACACACACACACACAGTAATTATAATCACCACAAAATTGGTCACAGATTACTCCCCATTATGTCAAGAAATAATAAGTCAGTTTCCCCTTCAATACACCCTGCTACACTCCGTTTTCTCTATATTATATCACACTTTTTCCTTCATCTTATATTTTTGTAGTTTATTACGCGTATCTATTTATCTATCTATTTTTCTATTTGTCTGTCTATCTATCTGTCTATTGCCAGAAGCCATAATCCCGTAAGGGGTGGCCATTTGTCTTTGAGTTATTTGTTTTACGGGGAGGGGCACTAACCCTCCGCCAACCCACTTGTTGACACGTAGGGAACACGTTTGGGTTGGTTATATGGTTACCACCCAGCGTTGTAAATAGTTTCCTGGCTTACAGGAAACCATTAGGCTTGTCACTCAATGTAAAGCCACCTGTAAAGGAAAGAAGAACAATAAAAAGTGACAGGAAAGATATGAGGAACAGGAAGAGAGGAGGACAGACAGAAAAAATAATGATAAAGGTGAAGGAAGAAGTAGGCAGCACTACATCAAGTGAGTGGATGATGGTCGCCACCACTTACCACCAACACTTATCTCAATGGCAGAATAAGAGAATACTACGGCTCTTCATCCTGTCCATAGCACTTCTTCGTGATTAGTACCATATTGTAGTGTTAATCTATTGTTACATCTCAGCTTCCAGGTGAGAAAGACGGCAATTTCACGCCTAGTTGAAGTGAGTGTATTCGTGAAATTGCCTAATGTGCCAAATAAATCGCTTACGAAGAGGTGCCACGTAACTTCCCAATGTAGAAGAGGATTAGATGGGCCTGTATAACAATGACTGTTTTCCATTAAGAGCTCCAGTTACCCTCGAGAGGCCGGAGGGGGAGCATGTCGGTGGGCCCTTGGTGGCGACCCGATAAATCTATGTTATATCCGGGGATTAAAGCAGTGAGGTTCATACACGCCACCCAACAGCGCCTCCACCACCCACCTCCACACCGCCACCTCCACACTGCCACCTCCACACCCATCCACCTACACCAACTAATTTTACTCCACACTGCTCTACTCTCCTTTTTTCTCCGTCTCCTCATCCTTCTGTCCACGCCGTTCCTCCACACTGCAGTTACACATCCATCCACCCAGCTCCACACTGCATTACCTTATATAAACGTGTGTGTGTGTGTGTGTGTGTGTGTGTGTGTGTGTGTGTGTGTGTGTGTGTGTGTGTGTTTTAACCCAGTTCGTTCCCTGTGCGTGTTTTTATGCAGTTTTTTAAGTTAGATTTATAAGTCAATCAATTCACAGCAAAATTTTGACAGTTGTGTTTATCAAGCTGTTTGCCTAGTGTCCAAGGAACTTTAAATCAAACTCAGCATTCTACCTCTCCTTCACTACCACACTACCACCACAGTTACCACACTACCATCATCATCGCCATTACCACACTATACCGTCATCATAACTACCATCAGCACCACACTACACTGCCGTCATCGCTACTACCATCATCACACTACACAGCTACCACTACACCACATCACTACCACCCCCACACCACATCACCACCACCTGAACTACCATAATCACCACACTACACCGTCATCACCACCACCTTCACCAATGTTGTTACCTTTTCCTCATCACATTACCAAACCACCATCACCACCACCACCACCACCACCACCTTCCCTCTCGCCTTTCCCAGTCATCACCACCACCACCATCACCTTCTCTCTCCCCCTCTCCCAGTCATCACCAACATCATCACCACCCTCATCACACTCACCTACGATATTGAGTGACACAGGAAGTACTTGGGGTGGATGTGTGGATATTTGACACTCATAGATGCCTTGGTCTCGCCTCTGGGTGTATTTTACTTGAAGCTTCCAGTTGTTTGGTTGTTCGAAGTTGAGTGAAAATCTGAAGTACAATGAAGAACACGGGATTAGGAAATATACTTGTCTGCTCTCTCTCTCTCTCTCTCTCTCTCTCTCTCTCTCTCTCTCTCTCTCTCTCTCTCTCTCTCTCTCTCTCTCTCTCTCTCTCTCTCTCTCTCACACACACACACACACACACACACACACACACACACACACACACACACACACACACACACACACACACACACACACACACACACACACACACACACACACACACACACACTCACTCACCTGGGGTCGATGCTGTAGGTGTGAAGTCCCCAGGTGAGTAGCTTAATTTCTCCTCCCTCACGTCTCACCCACGACACCTGTAGGGAAGGTGTGGTTAGGCAGGTGTAGTCAGGCAGGTGTGGGTGTGGTTAGATACGTGTGGTTAGGCAGGTGTGGTTAGGTAGGGGTGGTTAGGTAGCTATGGTAGGTTAGGTGTGGTAGGACAATTGTTGTTAGGTAGGAGTGGAGGCAGGTTTGGAGTAGATGTGGGAGGTGTAGAGGGATGTGTGACAACGTGGGAGAATGTAGGGGAGGAGGATTGACAGGTGTCTGTGTGGGGGGGGTTTGTGTGTGTGTGTGTGTGTGTGTGTGTGTGTGTGTGTGTGTGTGTGTGTGTGTGTGTGTGTGTGTGTGGGTGGGTGTGTGAGGGATGTGTGGTAGGTGTAAGAAGGGTGGGAGGTGTAGGAATGGTAGGAAATCAGGTGTGTGGGCAGGTGTGGGGTGTGGGAACAGGTGTAGATGAGATACCAGGTGTGGGATGTAGGCGAAAGGTGAAAGAACGATAGCTAAGTTTTTCCTCCTACCTGACAACGCATAAACCACCAAAGTGAAAGGTGTTGAGGGTGTGTGTAAGGTTAGATTAAGCGCACTATATAGACGAAACACTTGAAGGTTAGCCAGTTGATGATAGCTCCCACGTAACATCCTAGACAAGCAGTGACGAGTAATATGTAGTAGTAATAGTAGTAGTAGTAGTAGTAATCCCAGGCTCATCCAGATATGATACCTTTGAACTGATGCCTCTTCTGAAGCTTACTTTTGTCCCTTCCTGTTCCCGTTTCTCTATCCTTTCCAGCCACTGTATTTTAGCGGAAAATAATTAGAACGATGATGACACTGAGATACGAGTATATACTGTACCCATTTTACTCTAATATAGGCCAAATCTTTGCTCTCTTCTAGCTTATTTCACGTAGCACAGTGGCAGAATAAACAACCTTATCTCTCTGCATCCTTTCCATAGCACTTCTTTATGACCAGCATCATATTCTAGTGCAAATCTATAGTGGTAACTCACAATTCAAGGTGGAGAGATGGCAGTTTGAGACCAAGTTAGAGTAAAACGAATGTAGTGTTCCATATTCACTGATGAATGAAACATATTGCATTTCACTCAGTTTTTATACGCTGTCTTTCAGCGGCCATTTTTGGGATAGAATAAAGCAGTGTATTTGAGGTTTGACGTTGTGATGCAATAAAACACGTTTAATATGAAATATTCAGTCACTCTGCCTTGTATTGCATTATAATTTGTAAGTAAAAGATGTAATACTCACATTATTATTTACATCTCTTTGTTTGTTTAAATATCTCGAAATATTTGCTTATGTAAATACTGGATATGGAAATGCAAGTACGATAATTTTGCGGGAAGTACGATCATTGGCTGGTAGCATCAAAACAAACACACGTGGTGGAGGGACTCTTCGAAGGAGAGGAAGGTGAAGTGTGTGCCCTGCGAGGAGAAAAGTGAATATTGTGCCTAGCGTTGATTTCCCACAGCCTTGCAGACTACTCATAACTTACGAAACTCTGAGATATTGAACATCTGTGTGTCTGACCATAGATTTTACCGTGATTCTTATGCCAGGCCTGTAAGGACACCAGCTTCTCCGCCAGTTCAACTCCGAAGGATGGATGAAACTCAGGCTGTTCGTAATTATCCCGAGTTGAGCACATGACTCATCTCGACACCGTGGCAACCTCCGTCGTATGGTAAGTAACCTTGTGAAGTGTTTTGAATCATTATTTGGGCATTTAATCCGTGTAGTGTGCTTCTTGGTTGGTAGGGGGCATGCGTGTCATCGCGGCCATTTTTAAAGGCTGTTGTGTTATTGTTTATGAATGTTTAAAAGGTTAGGTTGACGGTCATTCTTTGGATATGCAATTGTTTACGTTTGTTTTTGCATTAGTTTGGTGTTACTGAAGGATGCTAATGAGTAATAACCACTTTTTTCACCTTGCAAACACATAATACCAAGATTGCAGTGAAAAACGACACATCAGATAGTTTAGGGAGATACCATCATAAGTTCTTGGAAGATATATGAGCAAGCCAGATTTAATGGGACCAGATTTAATGAAAACTTAGGGTAATACAAAATTGTTGATCCTAAAACCAGTTGAAAAGACCAACCACACACAAGCCAACATAACCATCACAGAAGAATTAGTAGCAATATTTTTACAGTATTTCCTTAATGTCTTTCAGTAACACCAAAAACATGCAAGTAATTAATAAAAGTTAGTATGAAATAATTGCAGACTTTTACAGTGGCAGTCTGCTTGATATTTGATATTTAAATTTTTGGACAGCATAGGATTTTGGAGTAAGAGTTTACAATTATCTTCACAGTTTGCCTTTATGGTCATTGCTGTATTTTATTTTCCAATGCTTTTCAGTTTCTCCCAGTGCTGTTTTTTGGGTGGTTTTAATTAATTATATGATGTGTTTTCCATTATTGTTTTTTTATGTAGTACCGTAGTTGACCAGTGTTTTCCGTCGTTTTTTTAATTGTGGCGTTTGTGTTTCCATCTTTTTAAAATTACTTACCAGTATGTGGAGAGTGTTTTCCAGCTTTTTCTTTTATCAGCAGTGGGTCATGCGTTTTCAAGCCTTTTGTTCAATAAGTATGTGACGTGTTTTCCATTTTTAAAAACTATGTGACAGGTGTTCCCCATTTTATTTTATTTTTTTATTATTATTAACTATGAGGCAAGTGTTTTCCATCCTTTTTTTTTTTTTTTTTTTATTATTAACTATGAGGCAAGTGTTCTCCATCATTTTCTTTTTTTATTAACTATGAGGCAAGTGTTTTCCATCATGTTTTTTTTTATTAACTATGAGGCAATTGTTTTCCATCGTTTTCTTTTTTTATTAACTATGAAGCAAGTGTTTTCCATCCTTTTTCAGTTAACTGTGTGTCAGATTCTGGTGAAACTCCAGGAGAGCTCCCATGCATTAAATTTAGTTGTATTTTTTCTCAATAAACTATAACAGTTATCATTGTGATAGCTGTAAAGAGCAGCAGAAAGGGATAATTTCAAAGATATCAGCTGTAAAACCACCATGCAAACCATGGCAGGCAGCCACCCGCCATGTTGAATTTTTGGTTGCCTCATCTCCAAAGTCAGTCTATTACTATTCATTCATCTGTACTAACCTAACTTCATGTGACCTAGTAACACAACATAATCCAACCTAATTCAACCAAACCCAACTTAATTTAACCAAACCTAACTAGCCTGATCTACAGTATTTGGGGATGAATGAGGTCCGAGTGTGTAGGACACCATCGGCAACGTCGACAAATGCATATGTGCACTAAAGTAACATTTTCGTATAATTTGGGTATCATGAATGAATTATACAATCTTTTGTAACATAATTATTTCCACAGGATCTCCTTGAGTAACATGTTTCTGCACAATCCTGATGCCATAAATGAATTTACATTTATGAAAGACTCAGTAATACCTGTCATAAAATTATCATAACTTGTTAATGGGAGCTCTCCTGCAGTTTGACTCAAGTTTTATCCATCCTTTTTCACCTCCTTCAAGCTTCACCACACACAGAGATGGTGAGACTTAGAGTTAGTGGGAAATTTGAGGGCTAGTGATTGCAAAATAGTACAGATGTAACTACCGATAATGCTACACCAGATTGCCCCCATCGGAGAATAGGGACGTGAGGCTAGGTAGGCAAAGCCCAGAGCATTTAAGAGTGAGTGGCTGACCTTTGCCCTGGGTAGACTTTTACGTGATAGGAAAACCTCCTTTATCTCTAGGACTCAACCTGTAGTAGCCATGTAATTCACAGCTCTTTCCAGCCCAAAGCTCTACCAATCACACCACCAGACATCTGCACAGAATGCCGTACGTGACATGCAGGAAACTGAAAAAATATCTATCTATCTATCTATTGCCAGACGCCTCAATCCCGTTTGGGGTGGCCACAAACAAATCGCCTCCAAGTCGCCCTGTCCCCCGCCATTTCACTGCCCTGCTCCCAACTCACACCCCCCTCTCTCATATACCTCTCCACCCCATCCCTCCATCTCATCCTCGGTCTCCCCCTCCCTCTTTCACCCTCCACCTCACTCACATACACTCTCTTCGTCAATCTTTCACCCTCCATCCTCTCCACATGGCCAAACCACCTCAGTGTGTTCCTCACAACGCTTCCTATCACATCCACATCCACACCACAACGCTCCTTTATATCCTCATTCGTCAGCCTGTCTCTCCACGTGACTCCACAGGCTCCTCTTAAATAACTCATTTCCACTGCTCTCACTCTTGACTTGTGTCCTTCCAACAATGTCCAAGCTTCACTTCCGTACGTTAGAGTTGGTATCACAATACTGTCATGTAGTAACTTTTTTACTTCCATGCTCACTTCCCTGTTTCTTATCACTGCTTTTAAGGAACCAGCAACCTTTCTTCCCTGCTGTACCCTTTCAAGCACTTCACCCTCCAAACCTCCATCCTTACTCATCACACTACCCAAATACTTAAACGTACTCACATTTTCCAATTCCTCACCATCCAACCTCGCTGTACATTCACTGACTTCACCTCTCTCAAAGGCCATCACTTTACTCTTCCCTACATTCACCTTGGAAAAATCATATTAGTTAATTTTTGTGCATGAAAAAGAAAGCATAAAATAATCTTTGCCAACTTTTAAAGTAGATAATTAAGTTTTGAAAATAAAAAAAGCAGAAAATTTTTAGCTAAGTTTTATATGTTTAGATCAAACTTTAGCAGCTGCAGAATCCAGCCTTGCCATCCTCTGGGCCCAATTTAGGATGTAACCTTAAAGCTTTTAGGGCCTAACTATAGCATATGTCAGACTTAACTTGGGTGTCATTCAGAAGGTTTATGAGCTGAGAAAATTGCCATACCTAACTAGCCCAGTGTAACTGTGAAAGCCGCACCCTTCGAACCCAACCCAGTCATCCAGCAGACCTAACCTTGGCAATTTTTGGACTTAAACCTGGCATACTTGTCATAATGGTAATATAATATGAAGTACCATAGCAGTGAAAACTCTAGAAATAATAATTTAAAAAAAAATGAACATGCAGTAGACCCTCTCTATCCAGATCAGCTGGGGGGAATCCCAGTGTGATAAAGGCAATAATCCAGTAAGTCTGGTGGTCCTCCCCTGAAGTGGAATTTCAAGCATATAATGGCAAATAAATGAGTGAAATAGCATATTCTAGCACAGTAAATGAAAACTGAACCCATTTTACACTTAGTTGGCCCATAACTTCACATGCTTGGTATAGCACTTCTTCATGACTAGCCCAATTGAGTGGGGGAAAAAAAATGTCCAATACAAGGTACTGGTGCATCATTGTTTTGACTTAATGGTACGGTACTGTATTCTGTATATTAGCTATCAGTACCTAATTTTCACATACTGTACAGTAGCTACTTGTGAATATGAGTGTTGTGATGAGGAGGGATAGACTGAAATGATTTGAGGGTGTGGAGAGGATGGAGGATGACTGTTGGGTGAAGAAAGTGAGAAGTGTGAATGTCAGGGTTAGGGTTGCAAGAGGCAGACTGAAAAAGACCTGGAACGAGGTCATAGAGTATGACCTCAGGGATAAGTGACTGAGTAGGGAAGCTACCAGAGACTGAGCAGTGTGGAGAGTCACCAGTAGCCTAGGTGACCAAGGTTGACATGCAAGCACGTAGGAGCCTTTATAAACAATACGATGATTCTTCATTCCCAAATTTTCCCATTTTGCATAAGGCTCTGCAATCAAGCATATCAAATGCATGGTTAACTAAATTGAATATAAAGACTCTACAATGTGTATGTTATGGCACATAGTGATCAAAGAATGATTAGCATATGCATTTCAATAAATGTTAAGTACAGTATAAGATCAATCATTACATTATGAACCAGGATGTTGCCTACACTCAATTTTTTTTATTGAGGCGAAGATACACTTGACAGGTTGGTGAAAATTGTCTGAATGCAAGATGTCCAAATAACATTTGCTAACCCGGATTACCCCCTTAGATATATGGTGTCAGTTAATAATGCTAACAAGTAAACAGATTGTGAAGTGATGTTGCATTCAACCGATTATCACCAACCTGTCAAGTGCATCTTCGCCTTGATAAAAAAAAATGAGTATAGTATGTGTTTTCAACATTGTTCAGCCTATTAATATGGTACTTAAATGTCAGTCTTATATTTTTCTATAAATTCATTCATTCAGGGGGTATGGGATATCAGCAGTAGCTATTTGCTAAACCTTTTCAGCCAGAGGATGGTGTCTCTTATTCTTTCTATCTTTAGATGAGTTTATTTAAGTTGGGAGAAACTTTTCAAACTGGAGGGTTGAGATAACCATACCATAATTAACCCCTTCACTACAGTGGGGGTCTCTTAAGAGAAATAAAATCATGTTTACAGCAAGGAAAACTGGAGAACAGTGTATGCATTTGGGTTGAAGGAGTAGAGGGGGGCATTGCAGACACAAGCTACTGTAGAAACTTAGAGATGATATGTACAGTAGCTGTTCGTGAAGGTTCACATTCTAGCTGTAACAGGGTGGTATGTTGGGAGGTTATTCTAAGATTGTTTTTTTTTCCACTGTGACGGGTGATTCAAGAGCAAACTTAAAAAGATGGCACTGGCAAACTCCTGTTAGTAAATATGTAGGAATCAGTCAGTCCAGGCATTTTTTTTTCCCTTGTTTTTGTTCTTGTTTGAATCCTTTTTTGCCTTGCTTTGGTCTTTAAAATAGACTGGTATTGGTTCAGTTTTTGTTTCAGAATATTTTTTTCACCACTCAAATAGGCTATATGATCTGTACCGGGTATGCATTCACATGACTTAGCATAGTATTTATTATTACGTTCACACTGTAGCCTACTTTTACAATCGCATAACTAATTACAAAGGTACCGGTATCACCAAGTTCTTTAAGAGACATGTCTTTTTTTCTCTCATTATCTTGTGTTTGTTCGTTTTTACTGTCACTTTTATTAATGTGGCTTATCGTAATTTCAAAACACTGCAGTATGGTACCTTACTTGTGGACTTCGTACTTTTCACCATCAGTATTTTTGTACTTTACCTTAATGCGTAGAGGAAGAAATATTAGTATCATCAGCACAATCACAGTAGAGCGTTCACATCACCCTCTCTGGTCTGGAGGCACTAATCAAGTACCCCCACCATCACCAATGTCTATGTTAGCAGGACATTCCCTCCCATTACCAACAGCATCTTCACTTTCCACACTTCCCCCATCTGGCTCATATTTGTTTCCATTTTCATTATAAAAACACTCATTGGTTTGATTGGCAAGCTCCTGGGCTATTTTGCCCTCATCCAGTCCTCAGTAGTTCTGTTTATGGTTTGGGATGGAAGTTAGTGGGGTTGAGTGATTACAGCAAAATGTAGTTTAACTCTCCAAGGCCAAAGGAATCATGTAAGTTTGCAGATGTGAATATCAATACTGGTGCTTGTACTCTTCAGAATGACAAGTAATGAGATGGTGAGCAGTGAGCTTTGGGAATCTAGCAGTGCAATCTTGGGAGCCCAACAAGCTTTTCAGAATGATGTGTTGGACTTTCTTGATTGTCTGACTGATATGTGGAGTGATATTCTTTTGCACAATTATGCCTGAGGCTGGATCGGTTGCAGAAGCCAGAGATCTCACCAGACTTGTTTGAATAAGGCATCAGTCAGGCACAGTTGCAAAAACCAGAACATACAGTAGATACCATACAGTCTACTAATCCCAGCATGTAGGGGTTAACTCATTCATGTATGGGATAAATGTAGTATTTTATTTAAACTAATGCCATATGATTTTATGCAGCTGAGAGTGAGTCATAGGAGCCTGAGAGTTTTAAAGACAATATACAGCCCAACATAACAGGGCAGCCACCAGTACTTGCTAAAATTGGCCTGGAATAATAACCCGCCAATATATATGCTGCTGTTTCTGTTTTTTTGGCAGGAAGTTAGAAGCAGTATCAGAAATTAGTAGCTAAATGAATTTGGTAATTTTGTTTAGAGGGGAGAAATTGAAGATCATTTCTGGTATTAAAGTTATGGTGTTTGAAAGCAAAGGTACCGGTAATGGTATATGTGTGTGTTGTGTATAAGGCAGTATAACCCCTAAAGATATATGATACAGTATAATGTAGAGTGTATTTTCAAGTCATAAAGTAGTACTGTACAAAGTTTGTGTACTGGTATTGTGAAAAAGTGATGTAAGGCCCTTTCAGTATTTTGGAAATGAAGATAATCCAATGCGTGAGAATTCTAGTCAGGATGGCTTCCCATGACAGCCCCACACTTAGCTTTATAACCGTTTGTTATGACCTGTGCTTACTATGATGGCCCTCACTGCCACGTGCATTCATTCAGTTCATCTACTCATATAGTTATATATTATTATTATTATTATTATTTATTTAATGCTTGGAAGAAGGGTCCAAAGGGCAGAAACCCGCAAGATTGTTCCCTCTCAGAAAAAATATTTGTCAGTACTACGTCACTCTTTGTAACCACTCTTATCTCATTATTTTGGAACTAATGAGCTGTACAAATTGAACCATCAAAAGTTAACCCATGTGCTAATGCACATTTAGGTCACAAATCAAATGTATTGGCAATTAGTTTTGAAGCATCCAGGTATGCATCTTTGCCCTCGTATATAATTTATTGGTTTCAGGTTCCTTATAGTATTGTGATGTGTCATAGAGTGTGAGCTGTGGGCTAAGGGACTGAATAGGGAGGCTCCCAGAGATTGAACATTGAATAGGAAGGCTGGCAGAGATTGAGCAGCAAAGAGAGCTGCCATTAGATGACAAAGTCTGACACATGAAAGTATGTTGGAGCCATTATAAACGGTACGATATGACAGTGTTGTGCAGTATAAAAAAGTACAGTTAGCGTGGAGATTAAAAGAACATGAGCATTGGATAGCAGAGAGCTGCCTAGGTTGCAAACTGTTGAAATAACCTAGAACAACTACAAGCACGAGGAGGATGGGGGGCATAAGAAATAGTGGAATTTATGGGCATAGGGGAATGAAGAAAAAAGAAATTGGAGTGAGGTTTGGAATTGTTGGGTAGATATAATGGAATACGTTGAGATGGTATCAACATTGTCAAAGAATGAACATAGATCAGGTGCCAAATAAACAGTGTGAAAGCGATATAGAAGGCAGTGTTGTTAGAGGGGTACCTTATGTGGTGTGGAGAAAAAAGAATGGAACAGTACATTGAAAAAAGAGTGGGAAGAGGAAGAGAAATGTTTAAATGTGAGGATAAGGTAGCTTGGAGGTGTTTCTGTCACAGTCATCCCATGTCCAAGTGTTCCCGAGGGAGAGCAAGGCATCAGAGATAATGATGATGATGAATGAAGTAAATCTTTGTTGCAATTATGTTTCATCACAAGGCTTAGCTTATCAGATACTATCAAAATAATCATGCACATGCATCACATGATCACGTTGGGCTGAAGTTTGCTAAACATCTTGGATTAAATATTATGTAGTTAAATAAAATGGAAGATAAATTATTTCATTAAAAAGAAATACAGTATAATTAAAGGTAGATTTTTCTCTACACACATCAGTTTCATTGAAAGGGGGGCCCCTTGGGAACCTTGTGTACTAAGTAATGATAATAATGAATATACAGCGAAAGTCCATTAATCTGAACACCGATAATCCGAAAATCCCAATAATCCGAATTTTTAAAGAAGGCTGAGCCAAAAGTAAAAAGAAAATCAACATTAAAAAATTCAAACTGGGCGCCATATGCGCCGAAGTGCCGAGTGGTGTGGTCATGGATCAGGTAGTGCATGGATTGGCAACTCCTCGTAAACACTTGACCACTTTTGGATGGTTTCAGGACAATTCGCAATCACAACAATAACAAGACAATTCACTGTCAGGATGATTCCCTGTCATTTATTTACATACCAGTTTATTTAGCAAGTGCACTAGTTTTTGAATACTTGTACCCCTTCAAAGTCGTTTTATAATATACCCAGGATGTTGTAGTACCAATGGAAATTAATGAAGACAGCTATGGGTGATGCTAGAGTATAATTCAAAGTCAACTACAGCGAGGTAGAAATAAATAAACTATTATCTAAAAGTGCAACTTATAAATGATATCCAAATCCTAAGCCATTGAATGAACATAGACTTTGATAGATCCCCCTGAAAATTGAGTTATTAAAGTATCAATTAATCGATAATATGTATATTTATAGAATGACGGGGAATCGTCTATATTTTGACGGTGAATTGCCTCGGAACCTATTGGATATGTACCGTAGGTTTAAGGAATTTTCCACAGTAATACATATTTTTTGTGCTTGTACAATACGTTTATGTTATTATTAACGCTGGACTTACACTCTCTGATTGGATTTACCTGCCTACAACTGCTGTTTTCAACACTACGCATTACTGATGAGTTAAACAACCCATAACGTCTCTTTATTTACCAATTACAGTTCATGTGTTCAGTAATACATTATTAAGTAAAAAAATTTGTGTAATGTGTAAACTAATGGTAAAATGTGCCATATTATATTATGAATGAATGAAAAGTGATCCATTTGGTAAAATTTCAGTTTAAACATGAAATTAAGTGTCTTAGGGGTACCACCTAAAAATTTAAAAAATCTGATAATCCAAATGATTCTCGGTCCACTGCCATTCGGATTAAAGGCCTTTTACTGTAGTTTTTGTTTTTGCTGTGGGAGGGAGGAATCCAGCACCATGTGCTTGGGCCCAGAAGTACTGAAGCTGCTGTTTACTAACTGACAGCCAACAGTTTTAGTGCAGGAAAGACATTTTAGAGTGAAGGGGTTATTCCAGAACTAAAGAAAATAATTTTACAGCAGCAGGAACAAAATAAACAAGGTGTCTTATTAGAACCCTCTCAGCATTTGAGAGACAGGCAGTTCTGTGAGATACTTGTCAGTTTTATTTACCTCTCCAAATAAACATTTGGTAACCTCTCCCACCCCCTCCATTCTCCTTACATGGTCCTGCCCACCCTCCTCTGTACACACCATTATTGTGCTTCCCTGCCATGGGCAAGAAAGCATGGTGCCTGTGAATGCTGTATACTTCATATGTATTTTTTTTAGTTATAAATGGCAGACTCTGAAGAGTGAAACAATTCTTATGGATAAAATGCTTATGGAAACCCTGAGAGGATTCATTGAAAGAAATACATTAGTATGATGGGACCCACCGTCTTGTCCCTGAGCCTGTTGACGCGACAGTCCAATTCAGCAGTGGATCCGAGTTGGGCGGTGATTGTGATGTTGTCCTGGTGCTGGAAGTATGGCCAGGTGTCATGCTGGTCACCCTCATACCCTCCCATATGGTCATACCTGTGGTGGTGAACACAGGAATAGAGTTAGTTAATCATTATAGGTACTGTACCTGTCATTGTGCACAGAAACACATGTAGTCTTAGTATGACACTGCCCTGTACCAGGTTTTAAGGATAATTTTGATGAGGTTCAGGTCCTCTTTAGTGGATTGTTAACACTCTCATGCTGCAGTGACTCACTGTCAAGTTTAATAAGTTAGTCTGGCATTAACCTGTGCATAATTACCTGCCCTTGGAGCCTCCCAGTGCACAAAAAATGAATGAATTGATAAAGAAGTAAGTGATACTGAAAAAAAATCATGTTTTGCATAGTGTAATTTCATTGGTAGATGTACATGCAGAGTACCGTATACAACAGTGAGTAAGCAAATTAGTCTTTGTTTGGGAGTACCAGTGTTTGTAAGGCTACATAAGTGAGTAGGTGTGGCATCATCAGATTACGTTACCAGACACTGATAATATGTTACTGTTCCAGCCTCTGTGGTGTCAGGAATGCAATTGGGACATTGGTGGTGGTGGGATAACTGTAAGGCAGCTACTATAAAAATGCCAGTGCTTGTTCTCTGCAGTGACAGGAGAATTTTATTGGCAGATGTTATTGAGCACAGCCAGGGAATTTTCTGTCAGTCTGTCTACAGCCACACACCACAGTCCCATAAGGGGTGGCTGTTTGACTCTACCAAGAGGGGCACTAACCCTCCACTATCCCTCTTGTTGACATGTAGGGAACACGTATAGGTTGGTTATATGGTTACTTAATGGCATATTTTATTGAGTACAGCCTTAGTTGTGGTGCATACTTCCTCAGAAACACAACTGGGCCGACATTGAACGAGTTAACTTGAATACAGTCGTGACTTGACATGCGATGGTGTTATGTCAAATGGAAACTTATCACTTATCAAATTCTCATATATTGATGTCAATTTAACGTGGGTGGGGATATGATGGGGGTGAAGGGCCATGCAACCTAAAATCTCAAAAAACCTTCCCCATTTAGGGTTGCTCTTGGTACCATCAGTAGCACTGCACTTTCCATTAGGGGCAGCAGCCTTACCAGACATGATATCCAGGCCACAAGTTTCAGTCTGTCACACACAAGAATATTATCTCTCCACTTAATATCACACAATGCACCATTCGTTGCGTGTTTGCATTGTTTCTTGGAGATAGCAAAGTTACGAGATCAGGGCGTCTGGTTATAGATAGATAGATAGATAAATAGATGGTGTACAGTTTGCCACAAGGGCATGGGAAGTAATTCCATCTCGTGCAAAATTTGTGATAAGTGTGTGCATAAGAGATGTAGTGATATTAGAGGCAGACTGCGAGGTAATGCTGATTTCATGTGTGCGGTGTGTCAGGGAGAGCAGGTGGAGGTTGTCAGGCATGAAAGGATTGAACTTGCTGGTTATTCTCCTGCGTGTGTGGAAGAGTTTTGTTATTTAGGAGACATGTCATGTATTGGAGATGGGGCTGGAGCTAGCTCTGTGGTTAGGGTGAGAAGTGGTTGGAGGAAGTTCAGGGAGCTGTTGCTTCTCCTGACATTGAGAGGGCTCTCCCAACATGTTAAGGGATCTTTGTATGCAGCATGTGTTAGGAATGTAATACTGTATGGTAGTGAGACCCGGGCAGTAAAGGAAGAGGATATTCGCAGGCTCAGACGTACAGAAATGACAATGATTAGGTGGATGTGCAGTGCGTCCCTGCGTGCAAGGCCTGGGGGAGCTGGGTTTATGATGAAAGAGTTGAGAGGTAGGATGAGACTGGAGTGTATTGGCGTTTTGTGATGAGGAGAGATGGTTTGAGCATGTGGAGAGGATGGGGGATGATCATTGAGTGCAGAAAGTGAGAAGCGTTAATACTGGGGGTGGGGTTGTGAGGGTTAGACCGAAAAAGACGTTGGACGAGGTCATTAAGTGTGGCTTCTGGGTTAAGGAACTGAACAGGGAGGCTGCCATAGATCAAACAGGATGGAGAGCCACCATTAGCTGACCGAGGCCAACACGTGCGAGGATGTTGGAGCCTTCAAAAACGGAATGATGAAACAAAGCAACGAAAGTTTAGTTCAAGTTGGATTAAAACTGAGTCAGGATTGTGCTGTGACCTTTACTTTTGACCTTTCCACTTGTTCTTGACCTTTGTATGACATGACAGAATCAGACCCTTTCATCCTTGCCTTACCCTGAACATTTCCACAGTTTCATTTAGATCAGATAAACTCTCTTAATGGTGTCCTTGCCATATGACCTTTACCTTTGACTCCTTATTTATTTAAAAAAAAAAAAGTCAACTCCTTGGCTGATCCTCAACCCTTCCACAAAGTTTTGTCAAAATTATATCAAAACATAATTATTTCGTTCACACAGACACACATGTGGAAATTTGACCATGCCGTGTGATCTTTGAACTTTAAATAATTGATTGGTTTCTATTGAAATCATTTCGTTCTTGACTTATTCTCATCTGTTCCACCAAGTTTGGTCTAAATCGGTTAAAACCTGCTTAAGTTAACCTTGCGAGATCGAAATTTGGCCTAGCCCGGTTACTTTGACCTTTGACCTGTTGTTAAAAAATTAGGTCAGGCCTTTGCTGCCCCTCATCCCCTCCACCAAATTTGCTTTGAGTAGGATAAAAATAGTTATGTGGCGGTATTTTGTTTACACACACACACACACACACACACACACACACACACACACACACACACACGCACACACACACACACACACACACACACACACACACACACACACGTCGAGCAAACCATAACCCCGCTCTAACTTTGCGAGCGCGGGTGTATATGGGCAGCCTAGTAGAACATCCTCAAATATCCTTTTCTGAGTAGTAGTAATTGGGAGAGAATTTGGAGGGGAGCCAAGCAGAAAGGCATCCATTGTTTGTGTAATTTTTCGTTGTCAGCAGTGAAGGAGGGAGAGGAGAAGGGGAGGAAGGAGGTGGGGAGACGTAGATGAGAGGAGGGGAGAGGGGGAGGAAGGTAGAGAGCTGTAGGGGAGAGGGAAGATGAGGAGACGAGAGAGGAGACAGATAGTAAGCCAGGCAGTGTTTTTCTCATTCTTCGTTGTCAGTAGTGAAGGAGGGAGATGAGGGGAGGAGGAAGGGGATGGGGAGACGTAGATGAGAGGAGGGGAGAGGGGGAGGAAGGAAGAGAGCTGTAGGGGAGAGGAGAGAGGAGCCGGGTAGCAAGCCAGTCAATGTGTTTCTAATTCCACATAGTCAGAAGTCAGGATAATATTTTGAAAAAGGAGAGAGACCGAGGAGCTAGTCTCTAATTTCGCGGGTTCTTCGTAGTCAGCAGACGAAGAATATTTATGGCAAAGGAGGAGTAGGGGAAGAAGAAGGAGAGGAGAGAAGGGAGGATGGAGGTACAGGAGAGGAGTAAGAATGAGGTAGAGAAGGGAGGAAGGAGGTAGAGAGGAGAGGAGAGTAATGGAGGGGTGGGTAGAGGAGAATTAAGGAAAAGGGAGGTAGTGGAGAAGAGGGGGAGATGGGGTAGAGGGGAAGGGGAAGCAGAGGAAAGGAGTTCACTCTTCTTAGTCTCTCTCTCTCTTCATTTCTCCTTCTTTCTTTATTGTCATCTTTATCTTCTCTCGAAATTCTGAGTCTTATTGTATTACGTACCATATTCATTATACATTCTCACTATCATTCTCATTCATCACGGTTTTCACTTTCATCGTCCTCTGTGTCATCTTTGTCGCCCTGTTTCAGCCCTCCTCACCTTCCCTCATGTCATTTTCATCGTTCATCTCCCACACTTTCTCTTCATCGCCATCCGTCTCTCATTTTCCTTCCTCATCCTCGCTGTTACGATCCATCTCAGTATGTTTCATCTTCACTCATCCTCCCTCTCCCTCGCCTATCTCTGTCACTTTCATCGTCTTCCATCGTGTGTGTGTGTGTGTGTGTGTGTGTGTGTGTGTGTGTGTGTGTGTGTGTGTGTGCTTACCTTACCTAATTGTATCTTTACAGGAATGAATCAAGCTCGTACTGTCTCGTGCATTAAACCATTTTTATCATACAAATCCTTAAATTTGTGTGTGTGTGTGTGTGTGTGTGTGTGTGTGTGTGTGTGTGTGTGTGTGTGTGTGTGTGTGTGTGTCTTGTGGGAGTAATGTGCGTAGTTTTCCAGGCTTCAGGCTTACGACCCAAGTTTCAGAGAGTTAAGCTGAAGTGGTGAGGGTCGAGTTAGTGTGAGGGGAAGGTGAAGGTGTGGAAGAGTGAAGATGACAAAAGAAAGTGAGAGTTAGAGTGCCTGTGAGAAAGGAAGAAAATGTGTGTGTGTGTGTGTGTGTGTGTGTGTGTGTGTGTGTGTGTGTGTGTGTGTGAGAGAGAGAGAGAGAGAGAGAGAGAAAAACTTCATCTCTTCACCATCTCCACGTCCACCACAGACCCATCATCAAAACACACACACACACACACACACACACACACACACACACACACACACACACACACACACACACACACACACACACACAAAATCATTCTTCCTGAGCGTCTTAACCACCTGTACACTAAATTAAGCTACCTGTCCACTATATTAAGCCACCTGTACACTAGTTAAGAAGGTACCTGAGCGTCATAACCACCTGTACACTAATTAGATTGGTAATTGGCACTCACCTGTTCATGTTATCTGATGCCCAGCGTGACACGTGACCCCGGTTGCTGTGGTGACCTGGGTGTCCTGGGTGACCTGCTTTGCCCTGCCTTAGTCCACGTCGCCCCACCCCACCTGAGAGAGAGAGAGAGAGAGAGAGAGAGAGAGTTGCTTTTAGAGAGAGAGAGTAAAAATTCTTTCCTACACGATGCATAGAGGAGTGTAACTGTGTGTGTGTGTGTGTGTGTGTGTGTGTGTGTGTGTCTTTGTGTCTGTGTCTGTGTCTGTCTGTCTGTCTTAGAAGCTACGAACCAGTACGCATGTTCACCAATGTTACCACTCATCAACACAATAAAACGTTTGCATCATTACAATTCCACTTTTTCTGATAATCATTGGTCATTACTTCGGGTAGATTAGGCTAATTACCTGTGAAGTATTTTTTAATGACCGTAATTACACTGCCTTTTGAATATTCCACCTGAGTGCAAATTGTCTCCTGCGTTTTATAAAAGTTATTATTGTTATTATTATTATTATTATTATTATTATTATTATTATTATTATTGCTGGTTTGTTAGTTGGTTAGTTAGTAGTAGTAGTAATAGTAGTAGTAGTAGTAGTAATAGCTGTAGTAGTAGTAGTAGTAGTAATAGTAGTAGTAGTAGTATTAGTAATAGTAGTAGTAGTAGTAATAGTAGTAGTAGTAGTAGTAGTAGTAATAGTAGTAGTAGTAGTAGTAATAGCTGTAGTAGTATCGTTGTCGTCGTTGCTGTAGTAGTAGTAATAATAATAGTAGCAGTAATAGTAGTAGTAGTAGTATCGTTGCCATCATCATCATCATCATTATTATTATTATTATTATTATTATTATTATTACTATTCTTAATATGATGATTATGGGGTGGCACATATGTTGCCCTCTCCAAGTCTTGTGTGGGGGGGCACGGCTCAGTCTGCGGGTGTGGGGAACCGAAATATTTTGACAGCCTTTTGACATACTCATTTTACTCTAACTTGGCCCAAAAATGCCATCTCACCGTCGTCGGTGCTAAGTTGTAGTATGTAAGTCGTAGAATATAATGCTAGTCACGAAGAAGTGCTATGGAATGGATGTAGAGCGTAGTATTGTCTTTTTCTGCCACTGAGCTACGTGAAATAAGCTGCAAAAGGACGAAAATCTGGGCCAAGTTGAGGTGAAAGGAGTGAAATAAGCTGCAAAAGGACGAAAATCTGGGCCAGGTTAAGGTGAAAGGAGTATAATCACATTCAGACAGACGTGGAATTCCTGAAACACGCTTGGTTCATTAACTTGTAAATAATAACCGGAATTATCATCATCTGGCATTCCGGAAATACTGAAATTGCGTGCGTGGGTGAGGCGGAGGGTGGGAGGGGGAGGGGGACACCGAGGATGAGTTGGTGGGATGGTGTGGAGAGGTGTATGAGTGAGGTGGAGGGTTGGAGGAGGAGGGGGAGGCTGAGGATGAGATGGAGGGATGGCGTGAAGAGGTGCATGAGTGAGGGATGTGTGTTTCGTTGGAGAGAATAGTGAATGTTAGTGAAGTGGAGGGGGAGAGAGGGGAGGGGGAGGATGAGATGGAGGGATGGCGTGGAGAGGTGTATGTGTGAGGTGGAGGGTTGGAGGAGGAGGGGAGGCCGAGGATGAGATGGAGGGAATGGGTTGGAGATATATTTGAGTGAGGTGGAGGGGAAGGAGAGGCCGAGGATGAGATGGAAGGATAGCGTGGAGAGGTAGGCTGTGTGAGTGAGGGGGAGAGGGAGACTGAGAATGAGCTGGAGGACTGGGATGGAGGGTTGGAGGGGAAGAACGAGGATGATATGAAGAGTTATGGTGGAAAGGTAAATGAGTGAGGCTGGTGTGCGTTGGGGGGAGGGTGGGCTGTTGACGAAGGCCGGAGGAACGTGGGGGCGGTTTGTGGTTGTCCCCCCCCCAGGATCAAGGCATGTGGGTGTAGATAGATAGATAGGTAGATAGATACATAGGTAGATAGATTGATAGACTTATTTCTTTACCATCTCACCCCATTTTTCGTCCAACATTCTAATGCAGAAGTTAACCAATACTCCCAGTCCTTCATGTATGCAACAGGTCAACTTTGCAATTGTCTTCCTCGTCAGTATTTCCCTCTGCTTATGACCTCCAGTCCTTTAAGCGCCAATTAGAACTGTTTTCCTCTGTATTTCCCCTTTCCTCTACCTGTATTTCCCCTTTCCTTTGCCTGTATTTCCCTCTGCCTATGACCTCCTGTCTTCTAAATGCTGTGTGTGTCCAGGCATCGCAAAATGAACGGATCTTGAATTTGGCTCTTCCTTTTATTTTATTTTTTTTCTTGGTATGGATAACATTGTGGGCTCCTACTGTTGGGTTCTTGTTTCTGAGAGAGAGACAGAGGGAGAGAGAGAGGGAGGGAGGGAGAGAGAGAGAGAGAGAGAGAGAGAGAGAGAGAGAGAGAGAGAGAGTGAAAGGGGGGGGATCTAGTAATCAACCGCTGCCCAGGTGAATGACATTTTAATGCACCTGAGAATTGTTGGTGAATGAGAGAGAGAGAGAGAGAGTATTCAGCTTGCCTCTAATCATAATATTCAATACCCATGCCTGGCTAATTAGCAGGTAAATATTAGGTGTAATTACCCTCGACCGGCCTATCGGAAATTCTCTTAATTGCACTCACACACACACACACACACACACACACACACACACACACACACACACACACACACACACACACACACACACACACACACACACACACACACACACACACACACACACTAAATTATTTTCTCCCAAAACACACACACAACAAATTGTACACATACCTCCTAACTTACACACACACACACACACACACACACAGACACACACACACACACACACACACACACACACACACACACACACACACACACACACACACACACACACGGAGGCAATTCGCTTGTGGCCACCCCTTTCAGGATTAAGGCATCGAACAATAGATAGGGACACAGATAGATAGAAAGACGCAGATAGATTGATAGATAGATAGATAGATAGAAACAAAAGCAAAGAATTGAACTGCTTTTAA
>NC_137067.1:1086661-1089161 GCF_032717465.1 Coenobita brevimanus | reverse complement strand
ATGTATGTATGTATGTATGTGTTCTTATCTATCTTTCTCATGTATCTATTTGGCTTCCTTGCATCTATCTACCTCCTGTCTATCCATATGTCTGTTTCTCTGTCTGCCTGTCTGTCTTGGTCTTTCCCTCCATCTATTCATTCATCTTTCTATCTATCCATCCATCCATCTATGTATCTATCTCTGTCTATCTATCTGTCTTTCTGTCTGTTCATTCATCATTCTATCTGTCCATCCACCGATTTGTCTGTCTGTCTGTCTGTCTACCTCTCTATCTGTCTATTTATATCTGTCATCCATCTGTATATATTTCTATGTACTCATCTATCTGTCTATCTATCTGTCTGTCTGTCTGTCTGTCTGTTTATCTATTTCCTCTGCTTTTTCTCTTCTATATGTCTTTGTCTTCCTCTTACTTTGTTTATATCTATCGATCCGTCTGTTAGTTTATATGTCTGTCTATCTGTCTGTCTGTATCTGTCTGTCTATCTATCTGTCTGTCTATCTATCTATCTATCTATCTATCTGTTTTCCTTCACTGTCTGTGTCTATCTTATGACTTACTTTGCGTCTCTCTCTCTCTCTCTCTCTCTCTCTCTCTCTCTCTCTCTCAATGGTTGTGTGAGGGTGTTGGATTTATGGTAGTGAGCGACTGACAGTTCGATGGCTATTGTGTCTGTCTATCTATCTATCTATCCATCAGTCTATTTCTGTCCAGTTATATCTATCTATCTGTCTATCTATCTATCTATCTATCAGTCTATTTGTCCATCAGTATCTGTCTATCTATCTATATCTATCTATCTCTATCTCTACATATCTATCCATCCATCTGTTTCTGTCTCGATCTGTGTATGTATGTATGTATTTATATGTATACATGTCTCTTTTTCTTATGTATGTATGTATGTTTCTATCTATCTATGTCTGTCTATCAATCTGTCTGACTCTCTCCATCTCTATCTATCTATCTATCAGTTCATCTCGATCTATGTACACTATATATGTATCTATATCTACATGTCTTTGCCTGTTTCTCATCTATATCTATCTGTCTATCTATCTATCTATTCATCTATCTATCTCTGCCTATTTCTTATCTATATCAATCTATGTATCTATCTGCCTATTTCTTATCTATATCAGTCTATCTATTTCTGTCTATCCATCTATCTATCTCTACCTATTTTCTATCTATCAATCTATCTGTCTATCCTTCTATCTATCTCTGCCTGTTTCTTATCTATATCTATCTATCTGTCTATCTGTCCATCTATCTATCTGCCTATTTCTTATCTATATCAGTCTGTTTATCTGTCTATCTGTCCAGCTATCTATCTATTTATCTATGTCTATTTGTCTATCTATCTATCTATTAACGATATAAAGTGAGGATGTGGTGAGTTGGTTAGTGACTATTGTATCTATCCATCTATCTATCTATCTGTCTATCTGTGTCTGTTTATCTATTTGCCTATCTATTTATCTCGTTATCTCTCTGTATCTCTCTATCTGCTAGTGTTTAAATATCTACCTATCCAACTCCATCTGTTTTATCTATCTATATCTATCTATCCACCACCACCACCACCACAGTAACAACTACTACTACTACTACTACTACTACTGCCACCACCACCACCACCACCACCACCACCACATCAATCACGTCAGAAATTCATTTATCATTGCAAAAACGACCCGTAAAAAGTTAGAGAGAGAGAGAGAATGACCTGACCTCTCGTCCCAGGTGTCAGGTAATCACCTTCCCTTTCACCTGAGAACACCTGGCTCTAGAAAAATGATCAGTGTTCTCATTCACATCACCTGATCTGAATTAGTCATAGGGGTCTCTCTCTCTCTCTCTCTCTCTCTCTCTCTCTCTCTCTCTCTCTCTCTCGTTTTTTTTATTGTCACTCTATTCTTGTATATGTCCAGTCTCACCTGACGACCTAATCTAATCTCACATGACCTAATCTCACCTGACCTTACTTTATCTGACCTAATCTCACCTGACCCCGGGGATGAGGCCAACTCCCCACTGTAATTGAACCTCACGCGCAGGCAAGGAGAGAGAGAGAGAGAGAGAGAGAGAGAGAGAGAGAGAGAGAGAGAGAGAGGAGGAGGAGGGGATGAAAGGAGAGAAGGAAGGCAAGATTATTACATCCCTCAGATCACACTGGCAATCTTCCTCATCCTTCTTCCTCCCTCCTTTTCCTCCCTCCTCTTCCTCCTTCCTTCTTCCTCTTCCTCCTTCCTTCTTCCTCTTCCTCCTTCCTTCTTCCTCTTCCTCCTTCCTTCTTCCTCTTCCTCCTTCCTCCTCCTCCTCGTCTTTCTTCCTCTTTTTTACTCTTTTTTCTCCTTACGGTTCTGTCTGTCTGTCTGTCTCTCTCTCTCTCTCTCTCTCTCTCTCTCTCTCTCTCTCTCTCTAACTCTTTATAGATCCTCTTCTTCCCTCCTCTTCCTCTATATTCGCTTCTTCCCTGCTCCTCTGCTTGTT
>NC_137067.1:1079161-1084161 GCF_032717465.1 Coenobita brevimanus | reverse complement strand
CTGCCTAAATACCGGGGTGTTTTAAAATGACCCCTCTTGTCAGTCCAAACACTAGTTATATTTTTGGAAGTTCGCCACGGTTAATGACGTGTATATATGTATGTATGTACTGTTTATACACACACACACACACACACACACACACACACACACACACACACACACAAGCTAAGCGCGTGTGTGTTTTAGCCCAATTCCTGGTGCCGCCTGCCTTGCTGTGGTGTGGGCTGATCAGTGCCAGCAGTGTTTGTTTACAATTACCTACCTCACCCCCACACTGCCTCTCAAAACATGTCTGGGTATTGGCACCCGTGATTGCCCTACATTGTGTCTGTTTACCATCTATATGTACTGCTATACATATATATATATTCTTCTCCTTTCGGCTCTCCCCTTAGGGGTCGCCACAGCGGATCACCCAGCTCCGCATATTAAGTTGGCTGGGGTTTTTATGCCGGATGCCCTTCCATGTCGCAACTCTGCCCATTTATCCGGGCTTGGACCGGCACTGAGTTGCACTGGTTTGTGCCCCCAGTAGCTGGGTTATATATATATAAGTGTGTGTGTGTCGAGAGTGAGAGAGAGAGAGAGAGAGAGAGAGAGAGAGAATTTGTAAATTTAAGAATGTACCTTATTTAAGGATATTGTAACCTTATTAAACTGTGTGACAAATTTCATTTAACATGACATTATTTTTGTTTATGTAACTGCCAGTGATAATTTTTACCTGACTGATGCTTGTGGCAGGTGTATATGCAGACAGTATAATTCTGTTTTGTGTTGTTTAATTGCATTATATATTAATTTTTATTTCAACATGCGCATGGTAAATTTTTTCCTTTTTTGTGAGTGTAAATGGATGACTCTTTAACTTTATGTACGATATTTTTTGCGTAGTAGTGTTGCGAGTGGATGTGTGTGTGTGTGTGTGTGTGTGTGTGTGTGTGTGTGTGTGTGTGTGTCCCCGTCCCGAAGAGGCTCAGGGACTGGTAATGTTTTCACTCAGTTTGTCTGTTTGTTTGTAGGTCTGTGTCTGTCTGTCTGTTAACAAATTTACATGAAAACTGCTGGTGCGATTTTGACTAAAATTGCAGGGATGATGGACTTTGATCTTCTGGTCACCTGATTAAACTCGTGGCCAAATTGGGCCAAGGCCCAGGCTGTTGGCTCAAAATATGTTTTAAAAAAATAAAATCGTTTTTTCGCCATAACTCCTTTCAAATATGTCATATCGACATGAAACTCAAACCTAAAGGTGCATCTATCAACTCTGCATCCTATAACATGCCTCATTACATCAGGGGGGTCACCCCCAGTTAGCGGTAGGGGGGTCAGTGTCAGGTGGGTCCTATAACATGCCTCATTACATCAGGGGGGTCACCCCCAGTTAGCGGTAGGGGGGTCAGTGTCAGGTGGGTCCTATAACATGTATCATTACATCAGGGGGGTCACCCCCAGTTAGCGGTAGGGGGGTCAGTGTCAGGTGGGTCCTATAACATGCATCATTACATCAGGGGGGTCACCCCCCAGTTAGCGGTAGGGGGATCAGTGTCAGGTGGGTCCTATAACATGCATCATTACATCAGGGGGGGTCACCCCCAGTTAGCGGTAGGGGGGTCAGTGTCAGGTGGGTCCTATAACATGCCTCATTACATCAGGGGGTCACCCCAGTTAGCGGTAGGGGGTCAGTGTCAGGTGGGTCCTATAACATGTATCATTACATCAGGGGGTCACCCCCAGTTAGCGGTAGGGGGTCAGTGTCAGTTGGGTCCTATAACATGTATCATTACATCAGGGGGTCACCCCCAGTTATCGGTATGGTGGTCAGTTTCAGGTGGGTCCTATAACATGCCTCATTACATCAGGGGGGTTCACCCCCAGTTCGCGGTAGGGGGTCAGTGTCAGGTGGGTCCTATAACATGCATCATTACATCAGGGGGGTCACCCCCCAGTTAGCGGTAGGGGGATCAGTGTCAGGTGGGTCCTATAACATGCATCATTACATCAGGGGGGTTACCCCCCAGTTAGCGGTAGGGGGGTCAGTGTCAGGTGGGTCCTATAACATGCATCATAACAGCAGGGCGGGTAACCCACAGTTAGCGGTAGGGGGGTCAGTGTCAGGTGGGTCCTATAACATGCATCATTACATCCGGGGGGTTCCCCCCCAGTTAGCGGTAGGGGGGTCAGTGTCAGGTGGGTCCTATAACATGCATCATTACATCAGGGGGGTCACCCCCAGTTAGCGGTAGGGGGGTCAGTGTCAGGTGGGTCCTATAACATGCATCATTACATCAGGGGGGTCACCCCCCAGTTAGCGGTAGGGCGGACAGTGACAGGTGGGTCCTATAACATGCATCATTACATCAGGGGGGTTACCCCCCAGTTAGCGGTAGGGGGGTCAGTGTCAGGTGGGTCCTATAACATGCATCATTACATCAGGGGGGTTACCCCCAGTTAGCGGTAGGGGGGTCAGTGTCAGGTGGGTCGGGCCTAAAATTTCAAATGGGCATAAAATCGTCAATTTTCACCCGATTTACTCCATATTTGATATGTGACATCTTTGACTAGATATCCTGTTGTGTTTATACGTCACCACTAAAATGACTGCCGGGGACGGGTTTGCTGTGCCTTGGCACCTTTTCTTGTTGTTACCGGTATTTGTTACTGCCTTATACAAGTTTATTGTGTTTTGTCGTCATTGCCTTATACCCTGTTAGTTAAATGTAATTCCACTGTTATTTTCCACGTTACTATACTATCTATCTATAGCCCGACGCCCTAATCCCGCAAAGGGTGGCCGCAGACAAAACGCCTCCAAGTCACTCTGTCACCCGCCATTTGACTCCCCTCCCCCCAACTCACCCCCCCCTCCCTCATATACCTCTCAACTCCATCCCTCCACCTCATCCTCGGTCTACCCCTCCCTCTCCCTCCCTCCACCTCACCTACATACACCCTCTTAGTCAGTCTTTCATTCTCCATCCTCTCCACATGTCCAAACCACCTCAGTGTATTTCTCCTAATCTTTTCAACCACATCCACGTCCACCCCACAACGTTCCTTCACTTCTTCATTCGTCAACCTGTCCCTCCACGTCACTCCACATGCTCCTTTCAAGTAACTCATTTCCACTGCTCTCACTCTTGACTTGTTCCCCTCTTTTTTCGTTATATTTATCCATTTCTCTTACTTCATAGTCATTAACACTTTCAGGTTCTACGTTACTTAGAGCCATTTAAATTTTTATATATATAGAGCTAATTCTTATATTATTATTCACTATTTTTATACGTGACCCTTATTTCCCTTGTTTCGTATTCATTAATATTCTTAAGTTCTTATAGGCCTATCAGTTCATCTAAAAAGTGAACGAAAAAGTATAGGTATAATGAATGGGATGTTACATTGTTGTTGTTGTTGTTGTTGTTGTTGGTGGTGGTGGTGGTGTTAGCAGTAGTAGTAGTAGTGGTGGTGGTGGTGGTGGTTGGTGGTGGTGGTGGTGGTGATGACAGTGGTGGTTGTGGTGGTGGTGGTGGTGGTGATGATGATGGTGGTGGTGGTGATGGTGGTGATTGTTGTTGTTGTTGTTGTAGCTCTTAATATTCATGTCTAGTGTCCCATTTCTATCTGATGAAAACCCGGAATGTAATAATCAAAAATCAACACAAAAATCAAAGCAATACCCCCCCCCCTCCTTCCCACCCAAGATGTACAGCACGTGCCTGACTGATGACCCCCTTACGTGCCTCACCCGTGCCTGCTCCCGTGCCCCTCCCACATATGCACACAGGCACTGCATTGCTTTCTGGGTGTCTGCTTGTGTAATTCACCGGGTCGGTCAGGATCACTTGCTGGTCGCGATCGTCAGCTTTTACCCTCCCGGAAGGGAGCTGAGAGCTCATATAGTCCGATCTAAGGGCAAGGCTGTGACCTTCACACACGCACACACCCGTCCCCTTGCTCAAGGGGGGCAGTAACCACCCACTTCGTCAGTGAAACTTTTCGCAACCTGAGCGAGGCGCGAACTCCCGTCCACCAGTTGGCAAGCGAGAACGTTACCACTGCACCAGCGAGCGGTGTGTGTGTGTGTGTGTGTGTGTGTGTGTGTGTGTGTGTGTGTGTGTGTGTGTGTGTGTGTGTGTCTCTCTCTCTCTCTCTCTCTCTCTCTCTCTCTCTCTCTCTCTCTCTCTCTCTCTCGCGTGTATAGAATGGAATGTGGAGATCAGACAAAGTGAACAAAGTGGATGGTGTTAGGCTAGATTCAGGAAGTTGATCAGAAGAGTGGATTTTAGTGGATAAATAGCGTAGTATGTGGAGATGAGGATGGAAGTGTTTTTTTATATGCGAGGAAGAAGGAACCAAAGGCTGAGCCCGCACAAGTGGAAGAGGTGGATTATGTATGTAGGTTAGATGAGGAAAGTGGAGTAGAAGAGAGTGTTGTTGTGGAGAATAGGGTGGAAGTAGGGTAGATGAGGGAAGTGGAGTATTGTAGTGGAGAGAGTGAGGGATTTTCTTCTTCACACGTGCTCCTTAGCGATTTATTTTGGGATTTGGCGTGGATTTATAAGGTGAAGTGGAAGAAAGTGGACTATGAAATCCTTAGTAGTAGTAGTAGTTGTAATAGTAGTAGTAGTAGGAGAGAGAGAGAGAGTGAGAGAGAAACTACATATTTTTGTGAGTTGCGTGGTATGCATGATATAGAACGTGTGTGTGTGTGTGTGTGTGTGTGTGTGTGTGTGTGTGAGAGAGAGAGAGAGAGAGAGAGAGAGAGAGAGAGAGAATGTGGAAATCAAGCTGAATTTTTTATGAAGTGAAGTGCTTGCTCTCACCTCTGTCACTCCCCAAAATTGTGGGTGTATGTTTGTGTTTTTTAGGGTGGGAAGTGAAGACATATGGATTAAAAAGTGTGTGTGTGTGTGTGTGTGTGTGTGTGTGTGTGTGTGTGTGTGTGTGTGTGTGTCTTTTGTCCATCTGTATGTCTGTCTTTCGTGTCTGTGTCT
>NC_137067.1:1066661-1074161 GCF_032717465.1 Coenobita brevimanus | reverse complement strand
TTGGCGCTTGTTTTTGTTTTTTCTTGGAGGGAGCTGTCATGCAGGTTCTGGCCTTTGGTTCCTTCTTCCTTGCATTAAAAAAATAAATTGATGGCGTATAGCACAAGGTAGTTACTTATCATCCACGCAACTCAAATATAAGGTGGTGACAGAGGAGGGTTGAGTGATGTCCTAAATTAAGCCTAGGAATGTGAGCCCAATCAGTTATATTGACGAAATGTGTGTGTGTGTGTGTGTGTGTGTGTGTGTGTGTGTGTGTGTGTGTGTGTGCGCGCGACAGAGAGGACAGTGTGGAATGTAATGGGTATAGGGCTCTGAATAGCCTCCCATCTCAAATGCTGTCGTGTGTGTGTGTGTGTGTGTGTGTGTGTGTGTGTGTGTGTGTGTGTGTGTGCATTTTCCAAGACGCAGGGAGTGATGTGCGTCGTAAATCGTGTCTAGCAAAGGGACCCCTAATTTATGACTGCAATTGTACCCCTCGCTAACCAAACATTACCCGGCAACTGCGTCTTTAATTTAAGGCAGTCACTGAGGCATGACTTAATCTACGACTACATGGCTGGGTCGTAACTTAACACGGGAAGAATTCGGGTCGTTTGGGTAGATTTGTGATTTTTTTTTTATGTTTACCTCCTCCTCCTCCTCCTCCTCGTTTTCTCCTCCTCTTCCTCCTCCTCCTCCTCCTCCTCCTCCTCCTCCTCCTTCACTGAAAGCTTTAAGGGACGACCACTGTTATGGGTCGTGAATTTGAGGTAATTAAGACGCTCTCTCTCTCTCTCTCTCTCTCTCTCTCTCTCTCTCTCTCTCTCTCTCTCTCTCTCTCTCTCCTATGATTAAAATCCCATCACCAGTCCATTATCATTTATCAGTGATTTAGTGTTTCGTTTTAGCCTAAAGAGTAAGATGGTGGTGGTGGTGGTGGTTGTGGTGGTAGCGGTGGTGGTGGTGATGTTGTTGTTTAACCGTGATGTGTGGCCGAGCAGACCCACACGGTGTGATAGTGTGGTGGTGGTGTCTGGTGGAGAATGGTAGTGGTGTGTGGTGGTGTGGGGTGTGATAGTGGTGTGTGGTAGTGTGTGGTGAAGTATGGTGGTGTGTGGTGGTAGTGGTGTATGGTGGAGTGTGGTGGTGTGGGGTGTAATAATGGTGTGTGGTAGTGTGTGGTGGAGTATGGTGGTGTGTGGTGGAGAGTGATAGTGGTGTGTGGTGGAGTGTGGTGGTGTGGGGTGTAATAGTGGCGTGTGGTAGTTTGTGGTGGAGTATGGTGGTGTGTGGTGGAGTGTGGTAATGGTGTGGTGGAGTGTGGTGGAGTGTGGTGGTGGTCCTTGTGGTTGGTGTCGCCATTACGTGACCCGGAAAGAAGCGCTCGTTCATCAGGGTCATAGATCAGGGTTGAGACGGCTAGGGAGAGAGATAGAGAGAGAGAGAGAGAAGAAAAAGCAGCGAGTGAAAGTAGGAGATGGAGAGGTGAAGAAATTTGGACAAGGAGAGAGAGAGAGAGAGAGAGAGAGAGAGAGAGAGGTAATAGTGGAGGCCTCACAGAGTTCTCATTATATCACAACTTTCCCACCTCGTAAATTACAAGAGAGAGGGGGGAAATGATTGCGTGTGTGTGTGTGTGTGTGTGTGTGTGTGTGTGTGTGTGTGAGAGAGAGAGAGAGAGAGAGAGAGAGAGAGAGAATGGAAGACGACGTAGGTTGTTTGGGTGAAATTCAAGGATGTGACCAGAATTAAGGAGGAGGAGGAGGAGAAGAAGAAGAAGAAGAAGAAGAAGAGGAGGAGGAGGAGGAAAAAAGAAAACAGGAAAAGCACAAAATAAATACTGTAATATAGCTTAACCAAATTACGTGATAAATTCTGAAAAACGTTCCTGTGTTGACGTCTTGGCTGAACGTTTGTTTTCTTTATATAAACGTTTTCATTAATGCGTCAACGTTTTTCAGTGGGTTTAATTAGGCTTTACCGGGTGATGATGCTCCTGTTTTCACTGTATCTGTCTGTCTATCTATCTGTCCATCTGTCTGTTTGTCTGTCTGTCTGTCTGTCTATCTGTCCAGCTGTGTCTGTCTGTCCATCCATCTATCTATCCATCAGTCTGTCTGCATCTTTATCTATCTAACCATATCTGTCTACTTATCAGTCCATCTATCTATCTGTTCATCCATCCATCTATCCATTCACCCATCTATCTGTCTATCCATCTATCTATGTCTGTCTTCTTTCAGTCTATACGTAGCTCTCCTCTTTCACTTTGTTGGTTTATGTCTCGTGTGTTGCGGAGGCGATTCAGGCAGCATTGTTAGTGTCTGTCCTGCATCATATATTCATTCCCTCCTTCCACTGGCACATCCACGCCCACGCTAGCAGACTGAGCCGTCCTTTGTAACCTGTTGAATGGAGGCTGTAGATTTGGACTTGATATACGTGACATGGTGTTAGACGAAGAACAAATCGCTTAAGAAAAGGTATTTCGAAGCCTCACATCCCACTTAAAATCTGGCCCTTACTCCGCTGTTGATCATAGCTTTAAAACTCTACGGACTTCGCCCTTCACGTTTAATTTACCACTCCAGCCCCTCTTCTGTCGCGGCTTAGATAGTCAAAAACTCTACGGGCTTCGCCCTCCATGTTTCACTTACTTATGCCTGCTCCTCTATGTCGCCTGTCGAAAAGTCTACGGAGGCATCCCATCACGTTTCACTAAGTCAGCATATTCCTGTGTTGTTATCTACTGTATACTAAACGTTGGTGTATAATAGGGACTCCTTCACGTGGCGGCACCGATATAACTGACCTGCTTCACTGCCCGGTTATATAAATGTCCCTCAACTCCGATCCTATCCCCTGAGAGGAGGATGGTGGACAGCTTCAGCCTGCGGTCCACCGGGGTCACGTTTTAGATGAACCAGGGACCACAGAAATCCGCATTCGTTTAGGTCATAAATATCGGAAGTATATCTATCATTCCGTCTATCTATCTATCTATCTATCTATATGTCGATCTATCTATAATCTCTTCTTCCAGGCCAGATTTTCGTCCTTTTACAGCTTATTTCACGTAGCTCATTGGCGGAGAAAGATGTTACGGCTCGATATCATTTCCATAGCACTTCTTCGTGACTAGCACCATATTCCAGTGTTAAAAATAGATAATGCAACGGCTCAACATCCTCTTCATAGCACTTCTTCGTGACTAATATCATATTCCAGTGTTAAAAAAAAGATAATGCAACGGCTCTACATCCACTCCGTAGCACTTCTTCGTGACTAGTACCATATTCCGGTATTTAAAAAGAATACTACGGCTCTACATCCACTCCACAGCACTTCTTCGTGACTAGTATCATAATCCAGTGTTTAAAAAGGTTACTACGGCTCGACATCCACTCCATAGCACTTCTTCGTGATTAGCATCATATTCTAGCATTAATCTACTGTTACAACCCACCATTCAAGATTGAGAAGTTGCAGTTTTAGGCCGAGTTAGAGGGAAGAGAGTATAGTTAAGATGAAATAAGTAGCATAGTTCTTTCCTTAAGCACTTCTTCGTGATTAGCATTATATTTTCCTGTTAGATGGGGATATGGTAATTTTAGGCCAAGTTTAAATAGTAAAAGCCTGAGCAAAGGGGAGAGAGAGAGACAGAGAGGGAGAGAGAGAGAGAGAGAGAGAGAGAGAGAGAGAGAGAGAGAGACTGAAGGAAAGAAAGAGAATGAAAGAAAATGGAGTGAAATAGCATCCTGATAATGGTGCAATCTAAATACAAATTGTCAAAGATGGACCCAACAGTGGAGAGAGAGAGAGAGGGAGAGAGAGAGAGAGAGAGAGAGAGAGGTGGGATGTGCTTAAAGGGAAGGGATCGGTGTGAGTGAGTGTGTGTGTGTGTGTGTGTGTGTGTGAGAGAGAGAGAGAGAGAGAGAGCACTAGCTTACTATTATCTCTCCTTGACCTTCATCTTCCTCTCATACTCAAGGGCCTCATCTTCTTCTCCAGTCCCCCCGCCCCCCTCACACACACACACACACACACACACACACACACACACACACACACACACTGATCCCTTCCCTTTAAGCACATCTCACTTTCTGTGTGTGTGTGTGTGTGTCAGCCGTGTTTAATTTGTATGTATTTATGCATGTATGTTCGTATGTATGTATGCATATTTCTCATCTCTTGTGTCTCGCTGTTTCCTATATTGCTTGGTTGTCAGTCTGTCTATCTGTCTGTCTATCTGACTGTCTCTCCTGTATACCTGCCATCTTGCTCTCCGTGTGTGTGTGTGTGTGTGTGTGTGTGTTTACAGTTGTCGTTCTGCCCATTGATCTGTGCTTCTCTGTCTGTCTGTCTGCTGCTGTCTGTCTGTCTGTCTGTCTTTTTATCTGCCTGTCTTTCTGTCATGCTGTCTCTTCCTAATCAACACTTATTTTTCCATGCTTATCCGTCTGCCTGGCTGTCTGCCTAATCTCTCACCATTTGCCTCACCCTGCTCCCTACCTACCACCAGCTTACTTACCTACCTACCTACCCACCCACCCACCGACTCACCTACCTACCTACCTACCCTTCTACCTGTTTGCATACATGCATACATACACATAATATTGCCTAAATACCTACATACCTATCTACTTACCATCTTGCATAACTTCCATAACTATCAGCCTGTCTACCAACCTATGTACCTATTTCCTTAGATACCTACCTACCTACCCACCTACCTACTTACCTACCTACTTACTTCCTTACCTGCCTACCTTCCTACCTGCTTCCTTGCTTATCTACCTACCAACCTACTTACCTACATACATACATACTCACCTGTTTCCTTACATACCTGTCTACCTTCCTACTTGCATCCTTGCATATCTACCTACCTACCTACCTACCTGTCTACCTCTCTGTGTTTGTATAGATATTTTTGTGCCCCGCAGTGTATATGGACGGAGTATATGGTGTTAGTCATGTCTGTCTGTCTGTCCCGTTTTTCGTGTAGCTCATTTCCTCATAAACGTTTAAATACACCTTCATTAAGCTTCATACACAGGCCATGACCTTCCGTGTGACCTTGACATGTATGACCTTGACCTTCCGTATGACCTTGACCTTCCGTATGACCTCGATATTTGTATGACCTTTACCTGTATGACCCTGACCTTTATATGACCTTGACCTTTTGTATGACCTTGACCTGTATGACCCTGACCTTCCGTTTGACCTTGACCTTTGTATGACCTTGACCTCACCTTTTTTTTGTTTTTACTTTGCGTTTATATTATTTTTTTCATAATACACGGCGGGGCATTCATTTCCCTTTGTACATATTTCTAGTTATTTGTACCATCTTGTACTTACCTGCATACCTACATACATTCCTACAGACATACATACCTTGCTACATACATGCATTCCTGCTTATATACACATACATTCCTACATATATACATGCATACCTATATTGCTACATACATACAAGCATACATTTATTTCTACGTACGCAGTTACATATATACATACATACAAATAGGCTAGTTGCTCTGCCTGACTACTCTTTCTTCACTTCTTTATCTGCCTAACCACATTGCTCTCTCTCTCTCTCTCTCTCTCTCTCTCTCTCTCTCTCTCTCCACAATCCATAAAAATATATATATATATATATATATATATATATATATATATATATATATATATATATATAATCTATATATATATATATATATATATATATATATATATATATATATAGGTATATATATACCTTTTCAGTCTGTGTCCTTTATAACCTGCCCAGCACCACCACAGCCTGCCTCCTGCCTACCTACCTACATGCCTGACGTCATTCTACATGCTGCTGCCATGTCACCTGCCTCACCCCCCTGCCTGCCTGCCTCTATTGATCCCGACACCCCACCTTCTTATCCTGGCGCTCGTGTTCCTGCCTCCCCCCACTCTCCTTTCCTTCCCTTCCCTGCCTCTCACTCTTGCTTCTCCCCACCCTGCCATCCCCCTCTACCTGACTCTCCCCTTTTCTTCCCCTCCCTGTCTCTCCCCCCATCCCCTTTCATCCTCCCCAGCCTCTTCATTCCCCATCCTTCAGTTTCCTCTTCTTCCCCTTCCTGATTCTTTGCTCCTTCCCTCCTCCCTCCCCTTCCCTCTCAGTTCTCCAACCTTCCCTCTTGCCTACTCCTCCCTCCCTACACCTCCCCCTACCCTTCCCTTTCCCGTCCCTTCCCCCCCCCCTCTTGTTTGCCTCCTCTCCCTTCCTCCCTTCGCCATCTCTTCAGCCTTCCCCTCCCCCCTAATCTCCCCCCCCACTTTCCTCCCCCTTCCTCCTCATCTGCTTCCCTCTTCCTCCTTATCTGCTCCCCTCTTCCTCCTTCTCCTCCTCCTCCTCCTCTTCCTCCTTCTTCTCCTCCTCCTCCTCCTCCTCCTCATCATCATCATCATCATCATCATCATCATCATCATCCCTCATCATCATCATCATCATCATCATCATCATCATCATCATCCTTTTCCATCCCTCCACATCCTCCTCCTCCTCATCATCATCATCATCATCATCATCATCATCATCATCATCATCCCTCCACCACCTCCTCCTCATCATCATCATCATCATCATCATCATCATCATCATCATCATCCTTTTCCATCCCTCCACATCCTCCTCCTCCTCATCATCATCATCATCATCATCATCATCATCATCATCATCATCATCATCCCTCCACCACCTCCTCCTCCTCATCATCATCATCATCATCATCATCATCATCATCATCCTTTTCCATCCCTCCACATCCTCCTCCTCCTCCTCCTCCTCATCATCATCATCATCATCATCCATCCATCCTCCTCGTCTTCCTCACTCCTCCTCCTCCCTCTTATAATGTCTTCCTAAATACCTCCTACTATTCTGTACTCTCTCCTTATTTTATTTCATGCTATTGTTTTCCCTGGTATTTTTGGCTTTATTTTCTTCATATTTTCTCACTTTCTTTCTTTATATCTTTAATGCTTTCTTTTATATTTTATTTTTCTAGGCCGTTTTTTGACCTTACTAGTTTTTGTCTATTTTTTCCTGTTATTTTTTAGTATATACATTTTTTTTTTATGCCTCTTATTTTATCCTTGTTATAATTTATTCTTGCTGGTATACTTAGAGGTATGTGGTTAAATTACTATACTCTCTCTGTCTGTCTGTCTGTCTGTCTGTCTCTCTCTCTCTCTCTCTCTCTCTCTCTCACACACACACACACACACACACACACACACACACACACACACACACACACACACACACACACACACACACACGTCTTCCTCTGTGTTCTTCCCTTTATCTCCCTTCCAACGTACTCTCTCTCTCTCTCTCTCTCTCTCTCTCTCTCTCACACACACACACACACACACACACACACACACACACACACACACACACACGCGCCTTCCTTTGTGTTCTTCTCTTTATCTCCCTTCCAACGTACTCTCTCTCTC
>NC_137067.1:1054161-1056661 GCF_032717465.1 Coenobita brevimanus | reverse complement strand
TGTGGCGAATCGAGTGATCAATAGGAGAGCAAGGTGAGAGAGAGAGGGAGAGAGAGAGAGGGAGAGAGAGAGAGAGGGAGAGAGAGAGAGTGTGTGTGGAAAACGGCGAGGCTGGTATGCAAATCAAATCACTTCCTAATCCAACCCTTTTTTTTTTCTTCTTAGTTAACCGCATTTTACAGTCAAATACTCTGTGTGTGTGTGTGTGTGTGTGTGTGTGTGTGTGTGTGTGTGTGTGTGTGAGGGAGGGAGGGAGAGAGGGGGAGCAAGAGGCAGACAGAGAGAGGCGCTGGCAAAAAAAATAATATTTGAGAGAGAGAGAGAGAGAGAGAGAGAGAGAGAGAGACCGACCGACAGACAGACAGACAGACAGACAGACACTTGTTTTTCTTCCCTGCAGTTTAGGGTTCAGTTCAATGGTCTCTGTCTGTCTGTCTGTCTGTCTCTCTCTCTCTCTCTCTATTTCTTCCTTCTCTCCTCTCCTCTCCTCCCCCTCTCTTGTCTCACCCTGTTTCTCTCCCTTCCCCCACTATCTATCCATCTATCTATCTGTCTGTCTATCTATCTATCTACCTATCTATCTATCTATCAATCTATCTATCTATCTATGTCTGTCTATGTGCCTGTCTCTGTTTATATGTCTAACTGTCTATCTATCTATCTGTCTATGTATCTATCTATCCTCCCTTCAGCCAACAAATTACTCCTGTCAAATACCCAATAACCACAGAATTACCCGTATGGTATTCCGAGTAACGAATTACTTTGTCACACGGTAATCGTAACGCCTTCCAACCGATGACTCATTTTCCTTTTTTTTTTTACTATAGGAAGGAGATTGTCGTACTGAAGAGGTTAATGAATACTCGTCAGGTAAGAAGCTCCCTAACACCTCTTCCTTTGCGATTTATTTTTGGATATGGATGGGTAATGTTATGTAGCGTATGGCGATATTAGAAGGATTTATATAACGCAGAGGTGGGCAGTAAGGTGTAATAAGCCAAATAAATCGCTTAGGAAGAGGTGTTAGGGAGCTTTTATTTAACACCTGTTCGATTATTCTCTCAGGTAAAATCGTCTAAAGGGAGAGAGAAATAACACTAAGTCGCTGGATGAAAGGTGTTAAGGTGTTACATAGAAAATAAATGGCTTGAGAAGAGGTGCTAGCGTTGAGGTGGTAAAGCAAAATAAATCACTTAGGCCCAGGTGTAGCGGTGTTACAGGTAAAATAAATCACTTGAGAACAGGCGTTAGGGGAGACGTAAGAACGTGAATATATCTTAAGAAAATATTATCTTTGACTTTTTTTTTTTTTAACTTGACCGAAAGAAAAAGAGAAAAAAACGAAAAGGAAAGAAACATTGCATATTTTGAACTTTGAGATGTGAGAGTTGTAGTTCAAAGTTTTTCTCGCTGGTTGGGTTTTTAAAGAAAGTTATATTCTCTCTCTCTCTCTCTCTCTCTCTCTCTCTCTCTCTCTCTCTCTCTCTCTCTCTCTCTCTCTCTCTCTCTCTCTCTCTCTCTCACACACACACACACACACACACACACACACACGTGGATTGAATTAGGGTTTGGAGGAGAGGGAATGTTGGAGTAGTTTTTGAATGTGTGTGTGTGTGTGTGTGTGTGTGTGTGTGTGTGTGTGTGTGTGTGTGTGTGTGAGCCCGGTAGACCGCAGGCTGAAATTGCTGTTCTTATGCAGTCCTCTTTCCTTCTTTAGAGAGACAGACAGGCAGGCAGGCAGGCAGATAGAAGACAGATCGACAGACGCAGGGAGGGAGAGAGAGAGAGAGAGGTCAATGTATTTTCCCAGCTCAGTTGGGCCTTTGTCACATTCTTTCATCAATAAAAGCGTAATTATCAGGCTCTAAAGCGTAATTAAACCCTTAATGAGTGCTCAAAGATACCTGTCTCTCAATATTATTATTATTATTATTATGATTATGATTATTATTATTATCCTGAAGTGATTAGTAGCCGTAGGTAATTATAATGCTAATCACACCTGTTGACCTGATAAATGATCCCTGTTAATTATTTTTACTTATTGGATATTAATTACTTGTTTGATAATTGGGGGTCATTATTGCATATCCTGGAACACTGACTTATTTATGTCCTTTAATTAAATATCCTTCCTTCCTTCCTTCCATTCATTCATTCATTCATCAAACACACCCATCGTAGGACCTTTAAGAATGTAAAGATGATAAAACTCCATAGGCAAATCAGTGAGCTTCCTTCCTTCCTTTCTGCCTTCCTTCCTTTCTTCCTTCCTTCCTTCCTTTATTCAGTCGTTGCTTGATTGCGTCTTTCATTCGTTCAGCCAGTCAACCAGTCAGTCAGTTAGTCACTCACTCACTCATTCCCTCACTCTCTCACTCATTCTTCCTTTCCTTCCTTCCTCCCTCCTCCCTCCCTCCCTCTTTCCTGCCTTCATTTCCATCCTTCCTCAAACACACCATTATAAAATTATACTTGTCAATATATCAGAAAT
>NC_137067.1:1041661-1046661 GCF_032717465.1 Coenobita brevimanus | reverse complement strand
GGTCATGTCACCATCAGAAGGGAACCAAAACGACAATCCACCAGCAAGGGTCACTAACTCTTATTACACTGGTATTGCAAAACGTAGCTGGTTATGATGGCAAACTTTATGTGCAGTCACGCCTCTGTAGCACACGCATAGGGCTGGTGAAACATTAGGCTTGTCCGTAGCTTTGTCACGCACTCACGCACGCAATAACGCACGCACTCATTCACTCAGGTTGGCTGTGTACTCTGTCATGTCACTCATTATTCTTTACTGCGGTAGGATAAACACACTGTATCAAATTGTGTGTATTGGACGGGCTGTGTGTGTGTGTGTGTGTGTGTGTGTGTGTGTGTGTGTGTGTGTGTGTGTGTGTGTGAGAGAGAGAGGGAGAGAGAGAGAGAGAGAGAGAATGAATGAAGTCAAAAGTCCCCATGAGAAAAGACACACACACACACACACACACACACACACACACACACACACACACACACACACACACACACGGTCGTTACCCCCCTACACCCTGTTTGGCCAGCCTGATGACCCCCATGTATCACCCGATCGGCGGTCCACGTTGCCCCCAGGACCCCTCCACCCCACCCGAGGCCCCTCCACCCCACCCGAGGCCCCTCCACCCCACCCAAGGGTCCTCCACCCCACCCAAGGGTCCTCCACCCCACCCAAGGGCCCTACACCCCACCCAAGGGCCCTCCACCCCACCCAAGGCCTCTCCACCCCACCCAAGGCCTCTCCACCCCACCCAAGGGCCCTCCACCCCACCCAAGGCCGCTCCACCCCACCCAAGGCCGCTCCACCCCACCCAAGGGCCCTCACCAATAGCACTCACTACAACGCACTTTTTTAAATCTCTCTCTCTCTCTCTCTCTCTCTCTCTCTCTCTCTCTCTCTCTCTCTCTCTCTCTCTCTCTCTCTCGTTAGACCAAAAAGTTCATTATTTTTGTGGATTTATTTAATTCTTCTTTTTTACCTTGCCTTTAACGCTCCCCATTCACGATGATGATGATGATGATGATGATGATGATGATGAAGACGACGGCGGCGGACCACGATGATGATGATGATGATGGTGATGGTGAGACAGATGACTGATAATGGGGATAAGAATATTGACGAGATGATGATGATGCTGATGATGAAGATGACGATTGTGATGATGCTGATGATGGTGATGGTGATAGTGATGATGATGATGATGGGGAAAAAGAGGACTCTGATAATGATAAAAGTATTAACGATGATAAAAATGATGTTAATAATGATGAGGATGAGAATGATGATGATGATTGTGATGATGATGATGGTGATGATGATGGTGATGATGATGATGATGACGATTGTGACGATGATGATGATGATGATGAGTGTGATGTGATGATGATGATGATGACGAGTGTGATGATGATGATGATGATGGTGGTGGTGGTGATGACGATTGTGATGATGATGATGAGGATGATGACGATTGTGATGATGATGATGATGATAACACCTGACATGCCATTTACCTTTTCACTTAATTGAAAACATTCAGTCGACGTCGATGAGGAGGGGGAGGCCAGGTGGAAAATTAGAGAGAGAGAGAGAGAGAGAGAGAGTGAGAGAGGATAATTTATGTGTGGGAGGTCAAGGTCTGTTGGGAGAGAGAGGAGAGAGAGAGAGAGAGAGAGAGAGAGAGGATAATTTATGTGTGGGAGGTCAAGGTCTGTTAGAGAGAGAGAGAGAGAGAGGATTATTAATTGTGTGTGTGTGGGAGGTCAAGGTGAGAGAGAGAGAGAGAGAGAGAGAGAGAGCAACTTTTTATTGGGTAATCTGATTGGGTGAGATGGTTGTAACGTTTTCTTCTTCTTCTTTATTGTTCCTTTGATGTCTTAGCTTTGTAGGTATTATTATTATTATTATTATTATTATTATTATTATTATTATTAGTGGTAGTAGTAGTCGTAGTAATAGTAGTAGTAGTTATGGTAGAAGTGGAGGTAGTAGTTACTGCTTCTACTACCACTACGTCTGTCACTGCAATAACAACAAAACTACAACTACTGCTACTACTACTACTACTACTAATAATAATAATAATAATAATAATAATAATAATATTTTTTGTATTATTATATTATTTCTTATCAATGGATATTTGTTTTTGTTTTTGTACTTGTGATATGGCAGTAGTAACATTCTCTCTCTCTCTCTCTCTCTCTCTCTCTCTCTCTCTCTCTCTCTCTCTCTCTCTCTCTCTCTCTCTCTCTCTCTCTCCATTTCCCTCCTCATCTCCGTCTCACCGCCTCTCACCTTTCGGATATTACCCAGGTTGGCACATTAGTCAGAGAGAGAGAGAGAGAGAGAGAGAAGAGAGAGAGAGACAGACAGACAAACAAACAGACAGACAGACAGACAAAGTAAATAGATAGATAGATAGATAATGGTATGATTAGAATATATATACATTTCCAGACCGAATCAGATTTGACTCGTAACCTAGGAGACTCGCGGATGGTTTCTCTCTCTCTCTCTCTCTCTCTCTCTCTCTCTCTCTCTCTCTCTCTCTCTCTCTCTCTCTCTCTCTCACCTCGTAAAGCCAGTGATGAAAGCCAAACCCAAGCACAACAAACTCATAAAGACGAGAGAGAGAGAGAGTGAGAGAGAGAGAGAGAGAGAGAGAGAGAGAGAGAGAGAGAGAGAGAATTTGACTCTTCCACATATGATTTTTTTGTGAGGACGTGTACTTCTGTGTGTGTGTGTGTGTGTGTGTGTGTGTGTGTGTGTGTGTGTGTGTGTGTGTCGTAGTAGTAGTAGTAGTGGTGATGGTGGTGGTATTAGTAGTAGTAGTTGTTGTAGTGATAATGATAATAATAATAATAATAATAATAATAATGATAATAATAATAACAATAATAATAATAAAATAATACAAGTAATTATATCATGCTAATAACAGGTAATTTTGGCCTACCTGAGTGAATTAATTGAATTCCATTACTAAAGTAATTATAGTAAGGAATTTAATTTGAGAGAGAGAGAGAGAGAGAGATGCAGAACACCCACCATCTTTAATATGTATTCCTAAGAGAGAGAGAGAGAATGGGGGGTAAGGAAGCTCCCTAGCACCTCTTCCTTAACGATTTATTTTTGGACATGGCTGGTTAGTATGCTTTCGTATGTTTTGTATGCAGAACATGGTGATGTAGAAAAGATGTAACGCAGAAGAGGACAGTAAGGTATAATAAGCAAAATAAATCGCATAAGAAAAGGTGTTAGGGCGATATTGGAAGGATTTTTGTAACACGGAAGAGGACAGTAAGGTGTATAAAGCAAAATAAATCGCTTTGAAAAAGGAGTTAGGGCGATATTGGAGGGATTTATGTAACAAAAGAGGACAGTAAGATGTAATGAGCAAAATAAATCGCATAGGAAAAGGTGTTAGGGGTTTCCACAGCTGACGAGAATACCTGAAAAATTAAGTTTTGGTGTTATTCAATTATCTTTGAATTTCGAGGTGGTATTGAGTCTCCTTGGTTACTAGTCAAATCCTCCCTCCACTCTGACTACACCTGGCCACAACCTGAACTCTATTATTATTATTATTATTATTATTATTATTATTATTATTATGATTATTGTTATAATTATTTCCTCCTCCTCCTCCTCCTCCTCCTCCTCTTCTTCTTCTTCTTCTTCTTCTTCTTCATCATCATCATCATCATCATCATCATCATCATCATCATTCAGTAGTAGTAGTAGTAATAGTAGTAGTAGCAGCAGCAGTAGTGTTAGTAGTAGTAGTAGTAGTAGTTTTCTCTTTCATTGCTTTTCCATTATTTTCTTCCATGCGTCACAGCGTCACGTAAGAGGTATCACTGCAGTATGTTGGCCTGTAGCGCTACGTATTCATGCGCATCTGTAATGAACGCCGTAATGAACCCGCCCGCCGTAAGATAACACCCTCCTATTCGCACCGTCAGACTCGTGTATTCAGGCGAGGCGTACACAATTATGCGCCAAGTTCACTATCCGCACCAAGGGAAGCTGCTGGGACGTAGGTGTGAATTGTGTGAGATAGGCGGAAAGGAAAAATGGCCGCGTTGTTGACGGTTTACAAATATTAAGCTTAGTGAGGGACTGGGTTGGGAAATGGACGCGTTCTTGTCAGTGGGCTCTTAAGCTGAGTGGGAGATGGTGGTAGGTTGTGGCGACCATCATCCACTCACTTGATGTAGTGCTGCCTACTTCTTCCTTCACCTTTATCATTCTTTTTCTGTGTCTGCCCTCCTCTCTTCCTATTTCTCACCATCATCCACTCACTTGGTGTAATGCTGCCTACTTCTTCCTTCACCTTTATCATTCTTTTTCTGTGTCTGCCCCCCTCTCTTCCTATTTCTCACCATCATCCACTCACTTGGTGTAATGCTGCCTACTTCTTCCTTCACCTTTTTCATTCTTTTTCTGTGTCTGTATTCCTCTCTTCCTATTTCTCACCATCGTCCACTCACTTGATGTAGTGCTGCCTACTTCTTTCTTCACCTTTATCATTCTTTTTCTGTGTCTGCCCTCCTCTCTTCCTGTTTCTCCCATCTTTCCTGTCACTTTTTACTACTCTTCTTACCATTTCAGGTGGCTTTACGTTGAGTGACAAGCCTAATGGTTTCCCCTAAGCCAGGAAACAATTTACAGCGCTGGGTGGTAACCATATAACCAAACCTACGTGTTCCCTACGTATCAGCAAATGGGTTGGCGGAGCGTTAGTGCCCCTCCCTGTAAAACAACTTACTGAAAAACAAACGGCCATCCTTGACGGGATTATGGCGTCTGGCTGTTAGAGAGAGAGAGAGAGAGAGAGAGTTGTTCCATCCGTCTCTCAACTGGACGTAAGAAAAACAGATAAATAAATAAACAGATAGACGGACAGAGAGGGAGAGGAGGGGCAAGACAAAAGAAAATTGAAGGGAAAAATATTTGGCGTGTGTTGAGCCGGAAGTGTGGACGGTGAGTAAAGA
>NC_137067.1:984161-1036661 GCF_032717465.1 Coenobita brevimanus | reverse complement strand
AGACATTTCTTGTAGTTTTGAAGTACTGAATTAAGGTAGCTTTCGTTGTGTTTATCACCGCGTGTCGAGTGGGGATGTAAGATTGCCGGTAATATCACTGTATCTGGCTAAGTTTATCGGGATTAACACGCCCGTCTGGGTTAGGTTAAGTTCGATCAGGTTAAGTATCAGCTGTTTTATATAGAAAAGAACCATATAGAACCTGACCTAACTTATAATAGTACCATAATCTGGCAAAGGTGTCACAACCCATCCTAACCTAACCACATTCATCGTGCCAGTATTTCTGCAGGTGTACGTGAAGCACATCTAAAAGTTAATAAATATGAATAAATGTGCAGATGGTTTGCTTGTGAGACAGGGCCAGGATTCTGAAGGCTTGGATGACATGTAAATCAGTCCTTACACACACAAATAGTTGAATTACATCCTTTTGTCAGTGTACTGCTTCTTATTCTTAACATAGCATCAGATTGACTATGGGAACCTGGCACATCAGATTCATAGGTGGCAGTGGAATATTAATAGGTATTATTTTCATGATGATTATATTTTTAAAAAGCAAAATGGGACATGCATTCACTGTGTTTTAAATCCCCAGACTAGTATCACATCATGCTTGGAAAGTGTATGGTATATGTGATGGCGGGGGTGGTGAGGCTGTGGCTTATGTCCACCTCCTCTGCTGACCACATAGCCAGGCGTGTGGAGCTCTCAACACCACTCAACTCTTGGAAGAGAGGTAAAGCTGTGTATGTTTTTACCTAATTATCTCTTTACAGGAATAAGTCAGGCTCGTACTGTCCCTCACATTAAACCATTTTTATCATATCCTTAAATTAATGAATAGTTTTGCCACACCCTGTTTCATTCAGTACGGTAGTGCATTCCACTGATCAGTTGCTCTGTTTGGGAAACTGAATTTCCTTACGTCATGGTCACCTTTCTTTATGCAGTTTTTTTTGCAGTGTCCTCTTGCTGATGCCTCCCTGTAGGTTATATACTCATTGATTGATTGTGTGTGTGTGTGTGCGTGCATTTTTAAGAGAAACCTAGCACATGTAGGATAATTGACCATATGGAAACTTATCAAAGGGACATTTATATAGATACCTATAAATCATGCTCTGTTGTTTTTAGTGCAGGAAAGAGTATTTTAAGTGTTGCTGTATAAGTTAACTCAGATCAGTTGTGTTGTTTTCAGTGGAGGAAAGATGATTTAAGTACTCTGTTATTGTATAAGTAAACTCAGATCAGTAGTGTTATTTTCACTGAAGGAATTAGTGTTTTAAGTATGATTATATAAATAACTCAGACCACTGTGTTGTTTGCAGTGAAGGAAGCAGTGTTTTAAGTATAAGTGTATATGATTACTAAGATCACTGGTCTCGTTTTCAGTGGAGGAAGGAGTGTTTCTGCATTCTCAGGGTATCCCAGTGTACAGTGGTGGAGTGTTCCATGAGACTCCCCTCTGTCTATTCTTCAGTGGCTTCCTTATTAGGTGAGTGGTTTCTGTACAGTAATCTATGTCTGTCCATCTCTCTGTCTATTTATCTGTCTATAGTGAGGCACCTTAAACCTGGAAGGGGTGATCACAAACAAAGCTCCTCCATGTCCCCCTGTTCTTCATCATTAGGCTATGCAGCCCTCTGCAGTTCACCCACCCCCTCACTCATACCTCTCCACCTTATCCTTGGCGTCCTTCCCCTTTCCTCTCAGCCTCACATACCTTCTAGTCAGTCTTTCATTTTCCGTCTCTGGCTGTGTTGGGATTGTGCTTCAGAGTATCACATCTTTTACCATATTATTAGTAATTAAAACCAATTGAAGCTGGCAAATCAAATTACGTAATAGGTAATAATGGAATTTTAAAAGGTAATTTTTCTGCAATTACTGTGCACTTCAAAGCAAAATGGATGTTCAGAAAGGCAGCATGTAATGATGGTGTATGGTACAGCTTCAGATTCTTATACACACTTCAAGAATATTGTTCAAACCTGTTGCTTGTGACCCCTTCGTCCCAGTGATTTATTTCTTCCTTACTTATACCAGGTACTTTTACAGTAAAAACTCCATAAGCTGGAACCCTTTTAGTTGGGATTACACTCAAGTCTGCATGGCATATGATATTCATTGATGAAAATAATTTAAATAAAAAAAAAATTGTCACAAAAATCCTGAGAGAAATTCCCTTATATCGTAAAATGTCATCTAACGGAAGCCCAGTCTCAGCATGACGCACTAGGTTCATCGTGTTTTAGCCTGTGAAGGATCATCATCCGCTTCCCGCCTCAGTCTAGCGTCTGCCACCACCAACATGCAGCCTCCTAAGCAGTGTGCCCTCAGAGTTACCTGCACAGATTTTTGGCAGTGACTCTGATAGTGATTAATTTTGTATACACTAGTGCTTACAGCTGTGATTAAGCTTGTATATAAGTGTTAATAAAGTGTAATGGTGTTCTTAAGGCCTGTATAGAAAGCATAAGGTGGTAGACAGAAGATTAACTCTATGGCTCTGACAGTGGTGAAGTTGCACTTGAAACATTTACAGTAATCCAGTGTTGCACTGCACTTAATCCTTTGCACTGTGAATTATAATTATTTAACACTGCACATTCTGTTCTTACTTGCACCACACCAGTTGGAACACACCAGTGTTGCACAATGCACTTAATCCTCTGCACTCTGAATTCTAATTTCTGTAAATTCCCATGTGGTCTGGTGGCAGAGTATTGCAGTTTATTCACTGTCCGCCACAAAAGCGAGCACGTGGGCAGCCATGGTGACAAGCGTACAGTCACAACAGTAGGTAGGCAGGAACTGGGGAGGATGCAGGGGCACTCTTGTGGAGGTCAGAGGAACTGCGTACCAAAACACAGCCGTTCGATACCACACAACAAGTTTAAAGTAGGAGTGAGTACATACCGTTTGTGTGTGTGTGTGTGTGTCCAAGGACCCAAGCCCAAATTGTCTGGGACTTTGGGTGTCTAGGACTTGGGTGTCCAGGTCTTAAAGGGATTACAATATATATATTGAAAGAAAAAGAAGAAGAAAATGCCAAGATCTAGATAACTTCACTTAAGCACAAGACCGTTCTTTAGTTTGAGAAATGGTACCAATAATTTTACCAAGGATGGAGTGGAGAGGCATGAGTGAAGGATGATGTTAGTTGGAGACCAGACAGCCTGATGGTAGACAGAATGATATGACGGCGATTTGTGTGTGGCCCATCCTTCAGGGGTTAAGGTGTCGCTGTAGATGGAGAGAGAGAGAGAAATAAATAAATAAAACTTTCACATAAACTGCATAAATTTCATCACATGCTTTTGATGTAGCTCTGATTTTTCACATAGTAAACAGAGCCTGAGTTTTCCATATTACTACATTCATTGTTGGTACTTTTTTTTTTAATCAATGTTATCTTGATATCTTTTTGCCATGTAAGGATGATGTGAAGCAGGGTTCATAAGACAAGGAATGAGAAAACACAGTATGAGGAAAACTAATTAACAGCTTGCCTAGTGTAGTGGTCCACACATTTACTAACACATTTTTTTCTGTGACAGAAATACAATCTGATTATTTTCACAGGTCATGGAAGGCATACATTCCTGTGGTGTTTGTGGCGTGTGATCTCCTGACAGCCTTCCTGCTTACAGTAGCAGCAGGAGTGTACAGTCGACAGCTGGTAGGTTGATTATCAAGGACTGTATCTATCAAAAAATCTTGGCCAGAAGTGCTGGAGAGAGAGAGACATTCATGTGGTGGCACTGGTACTGTACAACTGTGCAGCTCCATTGCCTGGTTATACAAACATCCCTTAGTTTCTTCCATATCCCCCAAAAGATGATGGACTGTAGGAGAAGGGTAGCATCAGCCTGCAGTCCACCAGACATATTTTTAGATGAGCATGGTGTTGCAGTTTTATACACTAAACAAATCACCATCACAGTTACTTTTTAACTTTTTTTTTTTTTTTACTAGTTCACTTTTGCGGTAGGTGGTTGGTGTATAAGTTAAGATAAAAATATAAACAAACAGTCTTAAATACAATTTAAGTTCAAGAAAGTTCAAGTGGCTTACATGCTTTATAAATGAGGCATCCACAATTGAGAAGGCCTAACTTAATGAATATTTTTAATTAGTTATAATAGTAGTAGCAGCAGCAGTAGTTGTAGCAGTACCCATGCTTATCTGAACAAGAACCCGGTAGACTGCAGACCAAAGTTGCCCTTGTTCAGCAATCCACCATCCGTCTTTGGTGGACAGGGAGGAGTCTGAGGGACATGTGTATAACCAGGCAAAGGAGCAGCCTGATTATATTAGAACCAGTGTGTGATGGCATCCCTTTCTGACAACAAAGTTTTGCTGTAGTGTTATCCAGGAAAATGTAGGGGTTGGCCAGGATAGCATTTTCCATCCTTTTTGTCGGTGCAAGGGGATGCCTTCATATGGTGGCACAGATATGACCGGGCAGTGGGACTGCCTGGTTATACAAGGATCCTCAGTTTCCTCCCCATCCTTCAAAGGATAGATAGTTGACTGTAGGAAAACAGCACCTTCAGCCTGCAGTCCATTGAGCTCCTGTCTAGATGAGCCTGGGGTTGCAACTGGTAATACTACTACAACTATCGCTACCACCAGCTGCACTTAATGAGAGAGGAAGTTGATCTTGGATGATGTTCACAATGGTTAAAAAATTCCCAGGTTTTCCTGGGCTCTCAGAGGGTTAGCTGATAGAGAACTGGCTGTTGTTTTTAATGATTTCAGCAACACTGTACCACTCACAACCAGAGACAGAAAGGAAGGATGTGAGTTGGTATGCTGGTGGCTCAATGCTGTTCCTCTTTATGACTGGCTGGTTGCAGTGGAGAATGTATAACAGTTCATCCTCTACCCTGAATTAACACTCAGTCTTGTGTGACTCATTATTACCTGAATAAAGCCATTTTTTCATCCCAGCCAAATGAGGGTTTGCTGACTGATTTCAATGGTGTTACACGTAGCTGGAGACCCAGAAGAGGGATGTGACTCGGTACGCCACAGACTCAGTGCCACTGCTTTTGACAGCCAGTTCACTGCGGTCTGCTGTGGTGGCAGTGGAGCTAGCTTACTTGTTCTGCCCCTACACTGTGGCCTCCTGTGTTGCCACCACCACCACAACATTTGCCAACATGGTCCTGGCAGCAGCTCTTGTGGCTATGGTTGCAGGTAAGGCCTCCTGGTGGGGAGTAGAGTAAGGAAAAATTATGTGCTTCATGAATAAGAAATATAATACTGTATGGTACAAGAAATATAATGCTGTATGTTGGGGAGTGAAGGGTAAAGAAAATACTGGTGTTGTATGTTGCATTTGTGGGAAGTATAATGCTTTATATTAAGCTGTAAGACAGGCTGGTGGGGAGTGTAAAGTAAAGGAAAATTTTAAATTACTTGTGTGAGAAGTGTAATACATTTTGCTAGTTAAACTTGGGCAGTGAGGGAGGAAGACGTGTAATTTGGGGTGTACAGAAATGAGGATAGGCAGATGGGTTTTTAGCACTTCCTTGAATGACAGAGCTGCAGTTGATTGAGAATGAGCAGCAGAGGGATGAGCTGGGTATCAAAGACATTGTTGATGTGATGTGTAGGGTGAATTTAGCTGGTTTGGACCTGTTGTGTTTTCGGTAATGGTAGTGGTGTGGCTTCGAGTCAATTGGTTGAAAGCAGATGTTGATATTTGCAGTGTATGTCTGTAATGTTTACTGTCTACTGTTTTTAAACCAAACGTTATTGTAGGTTTGTATAAACATTGAAATTTAGTCAGTATGTCTGCTTAGTCTTGGATGATATCTCATTTGTCCATCTTTTTTCAGGATATCAAGTGATTTTTTTGAGTGTTTGGTTGCATAACATAGCAGCTTTACTACCTAGTATGCCTGTTGGTGCCTGGTATACTACACCACACGGAGGGGCTCCATCTTGTCTCCCCTCATCAGTCCAATATATACGTGCATTTGCAGTTTCACCTGTGGAGTTTTTAGCCAGTTCTGTTTGGGCTTAGCAAAATGTTTTACCTTTTTGACCCTTCTTAGGTACAAAGACATTGAACCAAATTCATCCATTTTCTTCTTTCAGGCTACCCAGTTCTGTTTGGATGTTTAGTGGCACTATCTACATACCAGTCATTCTACCCAGTATGCCTCTTGGTGCCTGGTATCCTACACTTCACACAGAGAGGCTTCACCGTGGCTGCCCTTATCAAGCCAGTCATTGCATTTGCAGTATCACTAACGGGGCTACTCCTTGTATCGGCTGAGATTGCGGGCGGCTGGGAGTTTATGGAGGCAACGTATGGCTTCATGTAGGTGCTGACTTGGCCTTGGGTAATTGAAAGGGGACTATAATGTATTTGTTCTAACCTAACAAAGATCTCTCAGCTCAGTTGATGACCAAGTGTAGTCAGAGTAGAGGATCAGTTTCACTAGTAACCAGAGAGGCTGTCATTCGTACTATATAACTAAGGCTTTTCAAATTTCACTTAGCCACAACTGAATATATAAGTAGTGGGAGTGAAGCAGATCCATCATATGAAAATAATCAACTGTAGTTTGAGTCTTACTGTTTGTTTTAATGTTTTTTTAATATTTTAATAACCAGCATAATCTTCCAATGAAGGGTATGAGATATCCTGCTTACCTGGCAGAATTTTACCTTATAAAATAACCAGTTACCTCCAGAGACTTTGAGTCATTTTCATTACAGTAATATTAGCTCCTTGAGCCAGAGGATATCATTTGTACTTTATTCTGGTTATCTCCAGGTGATCGTATTTGATTTATTATTTTACTTTATTTAGTTTTGTACTGACTTGTAAACAGGACACTCTCCATTAACCTCTTCACTTCTTGGCAGCTCCTTTATGCTGAGTCAGGCAACATCCACACCAAATGCTTGATGGTGTGAGTGTTGACAGGAATTTTGCATCACTGTAACCCATACGTGTGGCCTCACTGGATGCACGGGCAAGAATTTCCATAGTCTACAGTGATGCAGAACACCTTCCTATTACAGCAAGCATTTGGTGTAGATGTGGCCTAAATTTGTTTGAGGAATGCCTTTTAACTTGTAAGCAATTATTTTGCAGTTTTATCCTTTCTGTTGACAACAGTCTTCTCACATACCTTTATCTCATTTCATTCTAATCAGACTTGGCTTCCATGATTTAAAACAAAACTTCTGTGGTAATATATTAGAACTCTTCCACCTCTTCTTCCTGACCACCTTGCAACTCAGTACTAGATTACCTTTACTGTAAGATAATTGTCATTAGATATGACCTGTCATGCCGTCATTTTATAATAATATCTTGTATAGAAGAGGTATCTTGAGAACAGTCCCCCACCCCTTGTGTTATAATTACCCTTCCATTAACCTTGCAAGCTCTTTTGCAGTGTAACCTTTATATTTTTAGCCTTGTCATGGTCAGGACAGTTCTAGTATGCTTTCAGAGCTAATACTAGCATATTTATTGAACTGAGAATGTCACAAGAACCTGAAGTGTTAATGTCTCCTCAATTCCCTTTGTTTCATTTTCTCACCAGACTTGCTGCGCCTGATCTAACACCAAACATCGGACTTTTCTGGTATTTCTTCACTGAGATGTTTGAACACTTCCGCCTCTTCTTCCTGGCCACTTTCCAGCTCAACGCATTTGTTTATGTTCTTCCGTTGAGTGTACGGCTGCGGAGGGACCCCATGCTGCTGGCAGCTGCTCTGCTGGCATTTACTGCTGTCTTCAGGAGCTACCCAGCACTAGGGGATGTTGGATTATATATTTCACTGCTTCCTGTATGGAAGCATCTTTACCCCTGTGAGTGTAATATATACAGGCAGATCACCTAATTCACATATCTGTAGGCCGTGGATTTGTAACCTGTGGTACTTTGCTCAACCAGTCCCTATTTTTTTATTCCGTGGAAAAACTTGAAAAATGTGGTCCCTAGGCCAAAGTGGCTCATTTCCGAGGAGATTTATAATATCCGGGCACCCATGATGTATTCCGCGGCTGCTAGCAAATCGCAGACAACCTGGACCCAGCAGCCAATCACAGCCTGGCCCTGGTGGCAAGTGTGCACACTACAGCTCCAATTTTTTTATTTATTTATTTCTTTTTACCTCCTGTCCCGCCAACCCCCAACTACATGTGTTCCCCTGTGTGTTGTGAGTGCTACCTGGCCTTTTTTTTTTTTTTTTTTTTTTTTTTTTTTTGTCAAGATTACCTCTCCCTGGCCCCTGTTATGGATGGCCCTAACCCCCCAAGGCGATGTTCAACCCAGCTGGGGTCCAAGAAGGCTCCTCTCAGTTATCAGCAGCGTATGGACGTTATTCATCGAGTGAAGAAAGGAGAGAAGTTTGCACACTTTGCGTTGAATATTTCTAAGATTGTCTGTCTGTGTTTGCTGTTGGCTAGTTAGGTGTCGGTAGGGTGCTGTATGGGGTCTCCACGAGGGTCCGGACTGTTTCTCATTTTAAACTGCTGTTGATGGCTGTGTCACTTTTATCATATCTTTTCACTGTTTTGTTTAAAGGTTAGATACAAAACTTTTAATCCTGTAAGCTCTTGGTTTTTAGATTTTGAATTGCCCCTACTTTAGCTGGCTATGTGTAGTTTTCTGTAATACCTGTTGAGATCTACAACAGTTGGGATTTATTTATTTGTTTATTTTTGTATTATTATTATTATTATTATTTTTTTCAGTCATGCGTCAGACGTTCATCGTAGGCTGCATGTTTGTGGCCACGTCAGTGTTGGGTCCCATCATGTACAACCTGTGGATCTTCAATGGATCAGCCAATGCCAACTTCTACTTTGCTGTCACTTTGGCCTTCAATACTGCACAGGTATGCTGTGTGGTTTTATCAACATTGCCCCATTTTACACTAGTACAGGTATATTTAGTGGGTAAGATCTGGTGGTAGGTGCTGGTGACCCATCATACATTCCCCTGATGTAGTGTTGCCTACTTCTTCATTCACCTTTATCATTTTTTTTCAGTGTCTTTCCTCCTCTCTTCCTATTTATCCCATCTTTCCTGTCATTTTTTTTTTTTTTTTTTTTTTTTTTTTTAAGGTGGCTTTATGTTAAGTGATAAGCTTAATGGTTTCCCATAAGCCAGGAAACCATTTACAACGCTGGGTGGTAACTGAATAACCAACCCATCTGTGTTCCTACGTGTCAGCAAGCGTGTTGGCAGAGGTTTAGTGCCCCCCCATAAAACAACTAACTCAAACAGTCACCATTACAGGATTATGGCATCTGGCTGAAGATAGATACTTTAGATAGAAGATCAGGAAACACGATAGAAGAGACAGTTAAAGCACGTCCCCAGTGAAATGACTGTACAGTACCTTCTTTCTCTTATCGTTTCATTCTTTATAATTCTCGTCTCCACTGTGCAAGTATACTATATGTTTCCCTCACAAAAGCATACCATATAAAATCATTCACTTTCTAACTCTTCACTATCAGGTTAAGAAAATGCCACACTCATGTTATTTGTATATCCATGCATACAATATCTGTCAGTTTCTGTCCATCATTTCCTTTGCTTCCTCATTTTCTATACCATGCTTTCATACACATTCACTTTATGTTGGAGAGGGACACCTTCATGTAGTAGCACCAATATAACCACTTGGCTCTGCTGCTTGGTTATACACCCTCAAGTCCTTCACTATCCCCCTGAAAAGAGAATGGTGGACTGCAGGAGGAGGGCAGCTTTAGCCTACAGCCCATCAGGTCCACATCCAGATGAGCCTGGGCTTGCACTTATTACTACTTATACTTCAGTCACATCTTGGTTTTTCATGTCTTCTTCCTCTCACAGACTCACTCACTCGTATCTTTTTCACCACCCTGTTCCTGTGTAATTTCTCTGTGAGCCCATACCAGGTACAGTAAATTCAATGTAATATGTTTTTATGAATAGACCTCATTATATCCATTCTAATATGTTTTGATGAATATTGTATTCTGCCTCACTCCACTTTTCTCTGGAGTCTCTGTGTTTGTTATCCTATCTGTGCAACCTTTTTATATTCCATAACAGTCCCATTTCCACCGGTTTTACTGTCGTTTTACTGTCTCTTCAAACTCTTGCCGTACCAGAACCAAAACCATAGTTTAGCGTGGGTATTGACACACTTTCATGCAGCCCCCTTGCAGTGTACATCTGTTACTGACCAGTTGCATATCAGGGTGTTCATAGCACTAACCACTTTTCTCAAGCCAGTTTACTTTCCACTTCCCTTATGCATTTCTCTCTCCTTCCTAAAACTGCATCAGGGCACTGGAGCACTGTCGACTCAAGTCACTTGAAGCACTTCACATTTTTCAGTTATCTTTTCTCCCCAGAGTTGAATATCAGAATTCCCACCATGGAAAGTATAATGTATGTAAGATGTCAGGCTGTGGATGCATTTCATATTTTGTTCTTGGTACCTTACTACCAGATTGTTTTTTCTTCTTCATTTTAAATTGCAAAAGTAGCAAGAATGAAATGAATGAGACTTCCCTTGACTGAGGTGGTAAAAATCTGGATAAAGAAAGTTTGTACTGTGTTGTGAGTAATTGCACCTGCCTTTAGTAATTATTTCACTGCACTGAATAGAACCATTCACTCACATTTCATATCTGTTTTGAAAGAACTAATTATTATTATTATTATTATTATTATTTGCTTTTTTTTAAATAATAACTATGTAGTAACTGCAGTACTTAGTTGTAACATATTCATGTCAACACAGCATTGTATTTTGCTTATATTTAGCTCAGTAGTCACCTGTTTGATATCCTAATTTTGCTTGCACCTTCTCTTTGTACCATTCTCTCTATCAGTCTGTCTCTCTGTCTGCTTTATCTAACTATATATTTATAGCCAGATCCCATAATCCCTGAAGGGATGGCCACAAACAAACAAATTGTCTTCATAATCCTGTTCTCTTGCATCCGGTTGTCATCCATCCAGCTTTCACCACCTTTAGTCTACTTACTGTACCAACCTGATCATATTAGGAAGCTAATTTAGGATTCCAGTAACTTGGGCAGACTCTACTTTGTCAACTGCCCTATATTACATGATAAACTTCTCTCCCACAGATCTTCTTAGTGACGGACCTGCTGTTTGCACATGTGAAGCGAGAGTATCATTTATTCCATGGCTCTAAAATGGAAGTTGATGGTACACCAGCAAGGCTCACACTTCAGTGAACCACATCCTGCCATTAGCATTTAAGCAGTGTACAGGCAGTCAGGGAGGTGTTTTGAAAGATTGCTGCTCTGCTTGTACGGCCGATACTCAAAATCAGAGGAAAGTGGAAAAGCAGTTTTGTATGTAACTCTGGACCTTATCAGGCAATTATTTTGTAACTGATTATGGCCTTTTTTTTTTTTAATTTCACTCATTCATTCATCATCTAATTATGGGCATAATAACAAAAAACTAATTAAAAGAACATGTGATGAGGACTTACTGAACTGATTGACAGTTAGGCAGTTAAGATAGAGAGCAAGCTTGTAGATAGCTAGGTCCAGTAGTTTCTAAGTTGGTAGGTTGTTACTGTTAGGCAAGCTTAGAGTGAGAGTGTTTGTAAGCAAACAGTCCAGCACAATTATACTAAGTTTAATTAATTATGGCATGTGCATTGTACTGTCAAATACTGTAAGTTGACCTTGACTTCTTCAAGAAATCATGAATAAGATTTATATATTATTTTGGCTGAAACTTCACCCCCGTAGCACTTGACTGCTTTCTCCATAATGGGATAGCTCGCAGATGCACACAGGGATATCAAAGGTGGGCCATCATGCTGTGTATTGATGTCGTGCATTTGTGCCGTTGCCCTTACACACTTTTCAAATACGTGGTGATGTGAATTATAACACTCCTGCCAGATGTAATCCATGAGGGTCTGTTACTGAGGGGTGGATGGAGTTTAATGCTCATGTAATGCTGCACGGGCAAACACCTGTTCCCTCCTACCCTAAATATCTAGACCAAGTAGCCCAGCCCCAGGCACCTACACTCCCTGTGGGGCAGTACTGCACTGTACGATGGATAGTTCAATAACGGGCTGCCGTAAATTTGACAGGATTGTTTTATCACTGTTACATGGAATGGCATTGTAGATTTGGTCACAAAGTTAGTTTCACTGTAATGCATAAGACAGGAAGAGTTAATATTCTTGTCATAGTTACAATGATAAAGCAGTCATTATCTCTGATATTACCTGTGGGTTTGGAGTATATATATATATATATATATATATATATATATAGTATACTAGTATTCAACTGATAATTTAAGTATGTCCTGAACAATCTGGCAAGCAGTGAAATGTCTTTGTCGGGTAATCTGTAATTCAGAATGGCTTTTCCTTGTCTTTTTCCATCAACTCCATTAATCTAGAAATGTCAGAATGTTAGGCTGGCATCATAAATTTTCATGACTTCAACACGTACTGTACAGTACCAGCACATGTATTTCAGAATAACCACAAAAATTATAACAGTAAAAGCATTAACAAAACAGAAACTTATATTTAGAAAAAACAGTATAGCCATAACAGGTTGTTGAATTTTTTGCTCTAGCTAGAGTTGCTCACAAACTTATCAGATGGAGTGCAGTTCACTGTTTTAATACAGTGTAGGGTATCCTGTGAAGTTTTTAGAAACTCTTGGAGGTTATTTTTTGTCTGATTTTGAGTAAAAAATTGTGTAAGTTCAACCTCATGGGTTAAATGTTGTATTAGGGTGAGAAATGTGAACATCGGGGGTAGGGTTGCGAGAAGCAGACTCAAAAAGACCTGGGATGTGTTCATGATGTGTGACCTCAGGGATAAGGGACTGAAGAGGGAGGCTGCCAGAGATTAAGCAGCATGGAGACCCACCATTAGGTGACCAAGGCTGATGCATGCAAGTACTGTATGTTGAAGCCTTTATAAATGATATAAACATATGATACAAAGAGGGTAACTGGTTTTGCTCGTGAGGCCATTAATAATTGTAACTCCGTAATGTTTTAGACTCAGATCCCTGATGATACAGCATTTTTTTACTCTGAGTTAACCATTAGATAACTTGAAGTTGCCAAATATCTCACAAGAGACTGTGCGTATGTATTGGTGCTCAGTATTTATGAAGAAAAATATCTGAATGTGTTACCTGCCTCATTCTACTCATGTATATTATGTTCATTTACTATTAATTGAAAATTTATATTTTGATACATTCCACTTTTCATAGTAATACAGTGGCACTTTGTTACGCTATCCTGATTATGATTTTTATTCACTTTAAGTTGGTCTAAAAATACCATCTCATCACCTTGAATGCTGGGTTATAATTATAGATTAACTCTAGAATATGGTGCTAGTCACAAAGAAGTGCTATAGAAAGGATTTAGACATGTGGTATTGTCATTTTCTGCCTCTGCGCTGTATGAAACAAGTTGCAAATGGATAAAAAATTGACCCATGTTAAACAGATTATACCAGTCAGTGCAAAAACACATGCAAAGGTTAACAAAGCTTTAATCTTCACTAAACCCTAATGATAAATTATAACATTGACTCTTAAAGTCCCGTCCAGACGATCGAGCAATGCCCGCGGGCACAAGCGAGCAGTTTGCCTGTTGACGAGCTCACCGCTTGTGCCCGCGGGCAAATGCGTAAATTGCCCGTGGCAATTTACGCATTTGCCCGCGGGCACAAGCGGTGAGCCCGTCAACAGGCAAACTGCTCGCTTGTGCCCGCGGGCATTGCTCGATCGTCTGGACGGGCCTTAAGTGTCAGGACCAACTTGCCTAGCCCCGGGTTCCTACACTCCTCTGTGGGGCGACATAGGATTGGATGATGGATGGAATGGATGGGTTCTAGTTTTCCATTGTTAACCATTACTACCCAAACCTGGCCTTTGGTTCCTTCTTCCTTGCATTAAAAAAAGGAAAATGGTTAAATTCTGCTGTAGTCAGTTTGTTTTCACCTGCCAGAACTGTGACACTCTCATGGTTGTGTGAAATTTGATGAGCGTCAGTTTTGAGTCAGGAATGAGTCTCCTTGGTTACTAGCCAAATCTCCCCTCTAATTACACTTGGCCATCAACTGAGCTGAAAGAGGTTATGGATCTCTGTCGGATTATGATATGTGTGGTATGGTATCTGCCTTTGGAATTCCATAACTTTATAGTAAAATGTATTGCTGCTGTTTTATCATCCAAGAAAGATTGATTAGACAGAGTGCCACTGTAATCATTGTGTCTGTGTATAAGAACTAAGGGATCATATGTGTATTAGGTTATGTTACTATTTGATACTGTTATTCATTGTAAAGCTTAATAATATATAAATCTCTCTGAATACTGTACCTATGTCAGTGCTGTGGTTCCTGTACAAAGTCCTTTTGATGCTACTAATACAAAAATCTCAAAGTACCTTATGTCAGTGCGATGGTTCCAACACAATGTCCTCTTGATGCTACTAAATACCTTTTGTTAGGGCGATGGTTCCTATACAATGTCCTCTTGATGCAGGGTTACAGTGTGCACTACCCTCTTATTGGGCAGTGACCCTATTTAGAACACTTGATTGACATTCAGATGAGCTTGAGGCCACAAAAATGAGTACTGAGAGAGTGAAGCATCCACACCCACCAGTTGGTCAAAGGACTGATCATTCAACTTTGCCCAGTGACCTTGATCGTTTAGCCAAGTACAGGACAGTCACCACTCTGTGTACAACAGTTTGGTATGCGATAAATTAATAAACGATGAAGTGAGCATACACAGTTTTGAGTTAATGATTGTGAAATTTTCATGTACGATAATTGTGGTAGCTGCGTATGAGAATCCCGACAGTGAAGCATGTAAGTTAGTCATCCAGTGTTTATATTCACTGTGATTGTCTCTCGTTGTGTTTCATGCATGCAAGACCATTCCAATAAAACACTACTGCTATCACCAGATAACAGTGCAACAGCATAATGAATAGTGCAGTGTGCAATGTTAAGTGGAATGATAACTTTTTGTTTGTGAAATGCTGAAACTTGTAAACTTGTGACTTAAAAATCATGTCTGGCAAGGATCATCCAGGCCCTCCTGCTGTCCCTCAGCCTTGGGGGAAACCCTTGGTGATGACTCGGACCAGTCTAGGACATACTTCAGATGAGTGATAGAAGTGTTTTTTGTTGTTTAGTGTCTCTCAACCTCCAATATATCCCAATGGAACCAGTGTTATATCTACTTCGCTGTACCATAAATCATTATGTGATGAGTAACCCCATCGCATACCGAGGCATGAGTGTATACCCTCAGTTTATGGACATTTTGAGTTGAAAGGTAAACCTTGACCCTGCCAAGTAAATGTCAGAAAAAAATAAGTCTGTGCAAGAAATCTCAGAAGTTGACCATCATCTGTGTCCATCCCCCAAAAAATACCAATATCAGACCATGTAGACAAAATCACCCCACCAAGAATTAACAAAAGATTGTCTTTTTGTAGAATTCTTTTAAAAACAAATTGCCAGAATCAACATGGCTAAAATAATGGGCCATAAAATGGTCTGTTTACACTCAATCAACTGTTCCTCCACACATACACACACGACACACCCCTGCCTCTTCTCTCCCACCACATTGCCACCACTCACTATGTACTTTTTCTTATTTCAGCAAAGTTTTGTTACTTTATGCTGTCATAATAGTTTTTCACCTACCTCTAGAGTGTAGGTAGAGTCATCCCTGAAGATACCCCCTGCCCTGACACCCAAACATCACCCTGTCCACTGTCATGGTAAGTGATCACCAATTACATACCACCTTGTACACTCTAATTAACCCATTTTTATGTCCATTGATGTTGGTAGAGAATGTATGTGTACAACAGTTAATGTTAGGTATGATCAAGAGAGGTGGTGGTGGCAACCATCATCCACTCACTTGAAGTAGTGCTGCCTACTTCTTTCTTGACCTTTATCATTCTTTTTCTTTGTCAGTCCTCCTCTCTTCTTATATCTCCCATTTTTCCTGCCACTTTTTATTACACTTCTCCCCTTTTCAGGTAGCTTAAAATTGAGTGACAAGCCTAATGGTTTCCTGTAAGCCAGGAAACCATTTACAGTGCTGGGTGGTAGCCATATAATCAACCCTTATGTGTTCCCTACGTGTCAGCAAGTGGGTTTGCAGAGGGTTTGTGCCCCTCCCCATAAAACAACTGACTCAAAGACAAACAGCCACCCCTTATGGGATTGTGGCATCTGGTTGTAGATAGATCGATATTTACAGTAGCATCATAGAGTGTTACAGGTCGTAACGTGTGACCTCAGGGATAAGGGACTGAATAGGGTGACAGCCAGAGATCGAACAGTTTGGAACGCCACCATTAGGTGACCAAGGCCGACACATGCAAGCATGTTGGAGCCTCTATAACTGATACAAATGAACGACCAGTGCATAAGCAAGTCTCTCGGCTGTGCAAGATGTGGGAAAATCAAGATTATTGGCAAAATATTTTGGAAAAGTCCCCTTACTCAGCTGTATCCCCTCGATCGTTTTTGGCACATAAATTTGAAGTGAAGTAGGATTCAGAAGTGAGGGAAGAGGAAGTACGAAAGTGGGGAGAACTGTCACAACAGCATGCTAAGTGAAATGGATCACACACACATTCACACATTCAATCCCCCAGAATCTTTATTCCATCTTATAACTGAACTTTCTATATACACTATACAAGTTGTTGTTGCTGTTCAACCCCAGTCACGCCTGGCCCAACAGATATGCCAACTGCAGATAAGCAACTATCCCCTCTGGGGCATCCCATAGTTTCCATACACTATCCAGTATGTACAGTATAGTGGAACTGATGCTGGCAAGGTGACATGGCAACATCACTGCCCTCTGTCCTGTAGCCGAAGAGGATTATGGTGGACTGCAGGAGAACAGCAACTTTCACCTATAAACCAGAATTCCATGTTCAAGAGAGCCTTGGGCCACAACAGCAACACTAAATAAATGCCTGTGGATGAAGTTAGTTTGACACAGCTGGGTAGCATAGGAGTAGCTGCAACCCTTGGTTCACCAGAACGAGAAACTCAGACTGCAGGCTGAAGCTGTCCTCTTCCTACAGTTGACGTTTTTTTTTTTTTTTTTTTTTTTTTTTTTTAGTAGGAAGGGAGTTGAGGGACTTACACCCTGTAGTTGAACATGTTTTACAACTGGCAATAGGGCAGGTCAGTTGCACGAGTGCCACTGCATGAAGGTCTTTGAAAAGTATGCACAGTCCCAGTATTGTCTCACCAGTGTTGTGCAGGGTAGACTAACATGTCATATCCTTGTCTTGTTTCGAAGACAGTTCAGTGGTATTACACTCCACTTTGTTAACCCAATTCAACCGTTACATTAGTAAAACTCTAGAATGTGGTACTAAGGATGATAAACCTCAGCACATCACCACAGATCACATACAACAAACCATAAAATCACAATCCACATCACACTACAGTACTATGAATCACTCAGTGCCACAAATTAGACACATCCACACTAAACCACGCATCTTCCTAGACCATGATTCAAACATGGAGCAAAATAAAGATGCTGGATGTTTAAAATCAGAGTCTACCCAGCATTTACTTTCCGTCTCCAAGACCACTTCCGCATGAAGCCCTCAAAAATCTCCGTTTGTCCCATTACGGGTCATGTATCTGAGAGTCATATGGCCTGATACATATTGCTAGGAACCCATTAATTAGTACCCATTGTTGTGCTACATATTTAAGGCTCAACCTCTTGCTCCCTTAGTACAAGGAACTGATCTGAGGTTCCTTTCAAGACCGGGTCTAGAGCATGCAACCAGAGGAACATGGCTCAAAAACACAGGCCAGCCAACCTTATACATCTATTGTCCTACAAACATACGGTACTGGGCACAATACAAATGGGCAGATTAAACACATTATGGTGGATGCAAAGGACGAGAGTTGGACTACAAGCAACAGGGTAGCTGTAGGTATCACCCAGGTGTGGGAGGGATCCCGTTAGGAATGCGCTTTCTGAAGGAGCACGGGACCACTATCGTAGGCCAGGTCATTCGGTGTGGGCTGCTGGGTGGTGTAGAGGGAGGCCTCTCCCTGGTGGGACCTCAGTGGGTGTGTCGGCCCTTGGGGCTGGGGCCGTACAGGGTGAGCAGGGCCTTGCGCCTACCCTTGGTGGAAGATGGCTTGCCGGCTGTTCTGGAAAGATCTTGGCCGGGAGTCCTGGGGGTGTCCCTCAGTGACTGGAGGCTGCGGCCTCTCCTTTGTCGAGAGGCCATCAGGGGCTGCCTGCAGCGTCTCTTCCTCTGGGAATCCGGCAGCGACGGGCAACATAGGGGCTCTGGCTGCAGTGAGCGCATCCCCAGGCTCAGTACGGGGCCGCTCCAGACCCTCTTCAGCTGCGACTCCGCTGGGGAGCTAGCTCTGCCCGTTGGGGTGTGGGGAGAGCGAGAGGGACGTCCAACTCTGGAGGAGTGAGGCGAGCAAGGGGCGTTATCCTGGGGGGAGGGGTGTTGCAGGGGTAACGCACGAGGGAAGTACGGTGGCTGTTCCCTTTCCGATGGGCACAGTGGGCACCGCTGCGGTTCCATTTGACCCTGGGACTGCAGGTGAGAGGAGGACAGTGGCCGTCCTCTCCCTGGCGAGCACAGTGGGCGTCGTCGCGGTCCTGTTCCCAGCGGGGGCTGCAGGTGAGGGAAGTACAGTGGACGTTCCCTCCCTGACAAGCACAGTGGGCATCATCGTGGTCCCATTTGGGACTGTTGTTACACAAGACCCACCCTGATCCTGGCGACTGCTGGTCTGGCTTGAGTAGTGCGACGGGGCAGCGTACCTCCCGCGGGCTCCGTTGAGGCGATGAGGGGCAAGTGGTGCTGGGGGGCGTATGTCCGTCTTGCTCAGGCCCTTTCCGCGCCTCCCTGTGATTTCCCCTTGGTGCTGGTATTTCACCCACGACGGTTGTTACTCATGTACAGTGTCAAAGGGGGCAGGGTGACTCAGTTGTAGAACGCTTGAGACCAAAGGGTTGAGATTTGGCTCCCTACCTGGGTAGATGTCCTGCTGTTAGAGGTAGCGCCCTTCCATCACTTAGTGGTACTATCATCTTTAAAGGTCTTGCTCGGGGAATTCGTTCCCTCCCCCACCTCTCCTCCGTGCCCTGTCGTAATTCATCATACCAATATGCGAACCTCGAAACTGAGTGTTTGTGCCCAACAGACAGCTTTCCCCAGAGCAGTATGGCCAAAAATCATGCATGCATCATCCTGTGATGTGTGCGTAATGAGAGTAATGTTTTTGGGACGTTGTAATAGAACCATGTCCTATTCCACTACAGGGAGAACTTTTCGTTATGTGAAGCATGTTACTTTGCCGTTAATCCACTACTGTTACTCGCCCAAATTTATTTATTAAAGTTTATTCTAACCTACTGTAGTAGGCTGCTCCTCCGTATGTACAGTTTTTGTTTTTAGTGATGTGGAAATTAACTCAGTTATGTTTTTTGGGCTTAATCATTGTCAGTTTGTAGTCAAGACTTTTGTTAGCTTTTAACCCATTTTCAAGGTGGGGGTATCGATCATACAGTAGATTTGTAAAAGGCCTAGCAAGGTCTGGGTGTGTATTGTGTGAGTTACCTAGGCGATTTTGTTTTGTCTATCATTTTTTTTTTCCTCAGGTTTTTGTAGTAGAGATACATTTTGTTTATATTGTTTTGGGGTTGTCAAAACTAGAGTACAAGTACATGGTGATGAAGATTCGACCCACAGAAGTCGAACACAAGATACAGGGAGTTCCAGTTAACCATTACTTAACTTTGTAGACTACAAACTTTTTTTTTTCATTTACTCCATGCAGTGTAATGGAGGGATATAGAAAAAGATCTTGTGTACAGTCTTTATTATTTATAAAAATAACAGCTTTCACCGTTACCCTTTTTCAGTGAAGTAGGTTCTTCAAGAATAAGAAATGCTGGTCTCGTGTTCTTTAACGTTTGTCCATAGAAAGCCATATAATGGAGTAGTGGAAGATCTGGTCAGCTCCATCCCTGCCCATCGTGGAAAATCTGGTCATCTCCATCCCTCCCCATCGTGAAAATTGCCAGTAGCTTTTCACACCTCTGGTAAGTTGAGTAATTTTGGAGTCAAGTATTAGTATTAAGAATTTAAAGTTTAATCAGCGATTATTAAAAGATAAACGAAGTATAACGTTGTATGTCTAATAGCTTTGTTAACCAAAAAAGTTTCCAATCCTGGTCGTATTGTGTAGTTCAGAAATGCTTTTATAGTGCAATAAATAAAACTCTCAGCTTTTCCTTAGTTACAGGAATATAAGTCAGACATGAAATATTAACATACATATTAAAGAAATAAAATACAACTGTAAAAATATGAACAATGAAATATACTTACAAACTTACTTCCTCACGCCAATGGTGGAGGAAGTTGTTGTCACTTGGAAGGTTGGTTGGTTTCTGCCTGGCGTTCACTTTTCCCCTTCCCTTCTCACCTCGCCTCCACCACACCAGCCAATCACACCACACCACACCAATCACAGCACACCACACCACCCTCCACCAATCACAGGGCGCCTTACAACCCCGCCCAGTCATTTACCAGTCATTTACAAGGTTACATCCCCTCTCACCAACTACCCTTGTTAGCCAGGCTCTTTTATTATTAGCCAGTCTCGCTTATTTGTTTATCATTATTTTTTTTATTGTCCTGCATGTTAAAAATGTTAACTGGTATTTTCTCCCTGTTATTTTGTTGTTGGTTGTGGTTATTATTATCAGTAGTAATGGTAGTAGCCTAGTAGTAGTAGTAGTAGTAGTTTAGTTGTAGTAGTGTTAGTAGTGATGATAGTATAAGTATCAGGAGTAGTATAAGTAGTAGTAGAAGCAGCAGTAATAGTATAAGTAGTACTAGCAGTAATAGTATAAGTCGTAGTAGTAGTAGTAGCATTAGTAATAGTATTAGCAGTACTAGTAGCGGTAGCAGTACTAGCAGCGGCAGCAGTATTAGTAGTAGTAGTAGTAGTAGCATTATTAATATTAGTAGTAGTAGCAGCAGTTGCATTATTATTATTATTATTATTGTTATTGTTGTTGTTGTTATTGTTATTATTGTGGTAGGTGAGGACGCTCACCATCCACTCACTTGATGTAGTGCTGCTCCCGGGTGTCTGCCCTTCCCTCTCCTCCATCCTTCTTTCTTTCCATCCTCTTCTGTGTTTCCTTTTTTTCCTCTTCCTTCTGCCTACGAGTAACTTTACACTCCCTCTTCTGTCTTTCTTTCCTTCATTCTTTCCTCTTCCTTCTGCCTGTGGATGACTTTACACTGAGTGACAAACCAAATGGTTTCCTGTACACCAGGAAACCATTTACTACGCTGGATTGTAACCATATAACCAAATTATGGTGCCTGGTGGTTTAGTGGGTAATTAAGGCTCTTCAATCGGAGTAAGCCAATGAAGGTTTATATCCAAGGAGTGGTTGGGGTTTACTGCTCACGTAATGCCACTCGGAGATGAGTGAGGCTGGTCACTCTCACCTTTTATGTCAGGACCAACTTGCCTAGCCCCGGGCTCCTACGCTTCTCATGGGGCAACGTAGGATTGGATGATGGATGGATGGATGATTATTACTGTTATCAGATAGGCCCAACAAATTTCACCACGTTCTGTAGCTTCACATATACTCTGTCAGATAGGTGTGTGTGAAGCTACAGAAAGTGGTGACATTTTTTTGGCCCATCAGACAGAGCCAGGATTCCGTGGACTTGAATGATGAGTGAATGGAAGCGTGGCCCATTGAACCGGGCAGACTTGGGCTGTCTGGACGTTGCTGCCCTTCACCCTGCCCTAGGATGGGAAAGAAAGTCTGGATGATGATGATGATATTATTATTATTGTTACTGTTGTTGTTATTACTATTATTATTATTATTATTATTATTATTATTATTATTACTCGAGACGGTCAGTCCCTTGAAGATAACAATAATTAAGTGAAAAATTAAGTGACGTGATGCCAGGGATTTTTTTTTTTTAATGCAAGAAAGAAGGAAACAAAGGCCAGAAGCACCTAGGATTGTTCCCTCCAAGAAAAAACAAAAACAAGATAACAGCCAAATTCAAGATGCGTTCATTTCGAGATGCCTGGACACTGCGTTTGAACGACTGGAGGTCATAGGCAGTAGGAGATACAGAGAAGACAGTTCCAGAGTTGACCCGTTGCATGCATGAAGGACTGGGAGAATTACATGCTACCTGCCCACTCACCTACCTACCTACTTACCTCCCCACAAACTGACCTGCCTACCTACCTACCAACACTGGAGGTCATAGGCAGTAGGAAATATAGGCAGAGCAAGACAGTGTCAGTGTTGACCTGTTGCATACATGAAGGACTGGGAGTAACTATTATTATTTTCATTCATTCATTGCCAGACGCCATGTATTCCAGACGGGGTGGCCAAGGGCTTAGAGTTAATTGCCTGCACTAATCCTCCACCAACACTGGAAGTCATAGGCAATAGGTAATGCAGACAGAGGAAGACAGTTCCAGAGTTGACCTATTACATACATGAAGGACTGGGAGTAACTATTAACTCTTACATTATAAAGTTGGACAGAAAAGGGATGAGAGTTTGTTGCAAGACGGGTGCTACGTGCCCGCCATTGTGGTGGAGGGATGAAGCAGATAGTTCAGAGGAGCAGTGACCATTGAAGTAGCGATAGAAAAGAGATAAAGATGCAACAGTGCAACGAAGACACAAAGGAAGGGAGCCAGCGCGAGGATGAGGGTATTAAAATATATACATAATTCTGCCAGATGATTTTATGAAGTTTAGACTCGATCGGAAGCCATCTCGAACAACCCATACGAAATGAATCACCAAACGAACGGTGCTCCGAAGCCTTGCCCAGAACACGAACACTGTCTCGAACGTTCAGGCTTCAAATTCCTGAATCCCACGGTCCACATTCCATCGCCATTTGACCAACAGGTGCGGCGGAGAGAAGACACAAGAGCAGAGAGATAAGACTGGCACCAAATTCTACTCTTCACTTTATTTACGCCAAGATCTTCGCCATTGTGCAGCTCCTTTCCCGTAATCCAGTTTTTAAAAAAATACTACGGCTTTCTCCTACCCATAGAACTTCCTCGTGAGTATCATCATGTTCCAGTGTCATTTTTGTGCTTATACAAATTATTTTCCTATATAACTAGGCCGAGATTTTCATAGTGTTGCACCTTTTCCCGCAGTCCATTTAAAAAGAAACCATCTCGAATTTTTTATAGAACTTCGTGAGTACCATCATATTCCAGTGTTAGTAAAAGTTAGCACTGAAGATGGAGAAAGCAGTTTTACATTGAATATAGTACGGTAGCTTACAATGTCGTGCAGAGACGTAGCCATAATTAGTAGTCTTAATTATTAAGTTAACTGTGCTCGCAAACTTTAAAGCCTTACAATAAAGCTTTTAAATACTCTACGTGAATTCGTGCTGATGCAAAGAGGAAAGCAGCTTTTTTCTATGTAGATTGAGGTGTATGTTGTGGCAGAGCTTTTAAATACTGTATGTTAATTCGTGCTGATGCAGAGGTAAGCAATTTTTTTTTTTTTCTATGTAGGTTGAGATGTATGTTGTAGCAGAGCAACCCCGATCTACCTGGGCAAGCAGACTTTCAAACCACCAAACCACCAGATTCAGAATTGCGGAAAACTAATGCAGCTGTTCGGTAAGTCATTTTTATTTTATTTTATTTTTTTCAGCATCGGCAGTGAAATGAGTAACGTTACAAGATGCTGTGTAAATTATCAAGCACCCCTTATACATGTCGTTAAAATTTTTAAACGCTTTATTATGCATGTCATGTTTTTAAAAATTTTCAAACGCTCATTATCTGTCTTGTTTTTAAATTAGACTTGAATAACTGTACAGCATTTAAGGTTTATATAAGCCCTTTGTCCCTCCATGAAATTACATCCTCCTCCTCCTCCTCCTCCTCCTCCTCCTCCTCCTCTTCCTCCTCCTCTTCCTCCTCCTCATCATCATCATCATCATTTTATAGCCATTTAAACAGAACATCTACTATTCCTTCCTCAGATTCCCAATGGTCTGATGATGGTACAGCGCCAAGGAGTCCACATGCCAGGCAGACGCAACTTCACACACGCAACTTCGCACACGCAACTTCACACACGCAACTTTAGTCACACGCAACTTTAGTCACACGCAACTTCACACACGCAACTTCACACACGCAACTTCACACACGCAACTTTACTCACACGCAACTTTACTCACACGCAACTTTACTCACACGCAACTTTACTCACACGCAACTTTACTCACACGCAACTTTACTCACACGCAACTTTACTCACACGCAACTTTACTCACACGCAACTTCACACACGCAACTTCACACACGCAACTTTACTCACACGCAACTTTACTCACACGCAACTTCACATACGCAACTTTACTCACACGCAACTTTACTCACACGCAACTTCACACACGCAACTTTACAGATACTCGCAACTTTACACAGGCAACTCACACACAGGCAACTCACACACAGGCAACTCACACACACACACACACACACACACACACACACACACACACACACACACACACACACACACACACACACACACACACACACACACACACACACACACACACGCAACTTGCTCAACACACTACTACCATACGCCTTAATCCCAAAGGGGTGGCCACAAACAAGTCACCTCCATGTCGCCCTGCCTCCCGCCATTTCACTGCCCTGCTCTTCACACCCCCATCTCTCATATACCTCTCCACTCCATCCCTCCATCTCATCTTTGGCCTCCCCCTCCACGTCACTCACACTCTCTCCTCGTCAGTTTCTCCATCCTCTGCACATGGCCAGACCACCTCAGTGTTTCACCTAACGCTTCCTATCACACAGAGCTCACTACAACGCTACATCATTTCATCTCTTCATGGGACTCCACATGCTTCTCTCAAATAACTCATTTCCACTGCTCACTCCTCATACGTTAGAGTTGGTATCACAATACTGTCATGTAGTAACTTTTCCACTTCCATGCTCACTTCCCTGTTTCTTATCGCTGCTTTCAAGGAACCAGCAACCTTTCTTCCTTGTTGTACCCTTTCAAGCACTTCACCCTCTAAACTTCCATTCTTACTCATCACACTACCCACGTACGTAAACGAACTCACATTTTCCATTTCCTCATCGTCCAGCCTCACTGTACATTCACTGACTTCACCTCTAAGACCATCACTTTACTCTTCCCTACATTCACCTTTAGATTCCGTTTCTTACACTCTCCCAAACTCATTCACCAAGCCTTGCAGCTCCCCTTCGTCTTCACTTAACACAGTATCATCTGCAAACAGTACAGGCAGTTTCCAAACACTGCCCTCTCTCATTAGGGCCGCTCCAACATCCACTGTCCTACCTTGTATCTCTTATAACCACATCCATATACAGATTGAACAACTATTGAGACATGACTCGTCCGTTTCAATCCAACCTTCAAATAGATATATTCACTCATTTCACAGTCCACACGCACTGCAGCCTTAGCACCCTCATACATACTCTTCACGGCATTCAACAACTTCCCATCTACTCCATATATTCTTAATACTTTCCACAGTCCTTGTCTATCCACCCTGTCATATGCTTTCTCCAAATCCATGAAAGCCGCATACAACTTTCCATAGTAACTTTTCCACTAAAGATCTAAGAATGAATATCTGATCTACACAACCTCTTCCTTTCCTAAAACCTCCCTGTTCTTCAGTTAATTCCTCTGTTATTTCCCTAACTCTGTCAATAAGTATCCTACCATACACTTTTCCTTTTACACTAAGACAAATGCCCTTATGAGTACCACACACACTTTTTCCCCTTTTCCTTTGTACAAGGGAATAATTATACCTGACTTCCAATCCTCCGGGACCCTACCTTCCTCCCAGGCCACATCTTCCACATCCATTCTACTACTACCTCTCCCCCATACTTCAGCATTTCACCACACACTCCATCTATTCCTGGAGCTTTCCCCATTTTGACTTCATTGCTTCCGCAACTTCTATTCTACTGATTTCTTCACATCCACACATGCAGCTTTCCACACACACGCAACGTAATCCACACACACGCAACTTAATCCTCACACACGCAACTTAATCCTCACACACGCAACTTAATCCACACACACGCAACTTAATCCACACACACGCACCTTAATCCACACACACGCAACTTAATCCACACACACGCAACTTAATCCACACACATGCAACTTAATTCACTCTCACGCCACTCACATAATCCACACACACACACACACACACACACACACACACACACACACACACACACACACACACACACACACACACACACACACACACACACACACACACACACACCAAAAACAGCTAAGTTACCCATTTATTCCTTTTCTTGTCACTAGTGTTTTAAATTCCTATTACCATTTTCTTAATATTTTAAAATCACTCGAAAACTGCTCAAAATTCATATATTTTTGCATCCATTTATACCTCAGTATCTGGTTAATTTGCCCATACTTTATTATTATTATTATTATTTAATTATTATTATTATTATTATTATTATTATGTGCACTAATCCATTTTCCTCCCTTCGCTGGTTCTTAGGTTAGGTAGAACAGGCACTTCAAGGACTATCTAGGTAGTATTTGGCCGTCTAGGTGGATGGGTGGGCTAGAGAGGGGGTTAGGGCGAGAGGGAGGCATGGAGGTGGACTTAAGGCAGACAGTTTGAGCAGAATTTTAGGTAGAATATTAGGTAGCTGGATTTTAGGTAACTAGGTACCTGAATTTTAGGGATTATTTTGGTTTTGCGGTCGTCTTTGGTTTTCTGGTCTTCGTTGTTGGTTTTGTGGTTGTTTAAAAAATATTCCCAGCGCTGGAGCACCTGTGAGTATTAATTCCCAGAAGGTGTATCAGTAATTTATGCAATTGTCACACTGCAGGGTGCAATGTGCGATAAAAACTGATGCATGGCCTTCTGTTGGCAGGTGGATGGGCACACAGGATGCCTCTTATCCACGTCTGCTTAAACTTTAGCTCTCTTGGATGTTAATGTCAGTGCTTTCAGGTGTGTGGGAGTGTTATTGCAGAGCTGGAGATTGGGTGATCGTGGCAGATCAGTGGATTACCCTGCCAGATGTGGTGAGTAGCAGTGCATAAAACTGGTATACACATGAATGTATTATGTCATGTCTCGGCTTTCTACCTTGAGTAAATGTTATTCCCATTTTCCTAACCATGTCTCAGAACTGTCAGGCATGAATAGATGTTAATATTTGTTGTTTCGTAATGCCATGAGAACAGATTTTTTCTACCGAAGTGTTAATATTTATCCCCCTTTTCAGGCGGGCTGTTTATCGCGGCGGAGCAGTGAATCTCTGCCTAGAGCACTGCAGAGGCATTCAATATGGTGAGAAACTGTGGATGTACTTGTAACTTACCACATAATTGACTCTATCAGGACCATAAGAGTTAAGTCTTGGTAGTAACTGTCAGAAATAGATGTTAAGATTTGTTTACATTATCCTGAGTTAACACCTACACTTTCCTGTCTCTACCACCGATGTTAATAATTATTTCTATTTTCAGGTGGGCTGTTCATTGCAGCAGAGCAGTGGATTGCTCTTCCAGGGGCACAACACAGTTGCCAAATATGGTGAGTGGCTGGACATAAGAAATGCAGGTGGCTGTATGAAGAGTTAAGGTCACCCCATTCAGGAATGTGTTTGGCTAAATTTTTTTACTGAGTTATGGGAAATTGCCAGTTGAGGAAAATGTTGCCAAATTAAGATGAAAAGAGTATAGGAACCTCTGTAAACTCATGACTTGGTTATTTTCAGACCAAACAGGAGTATGGGCATTGACGCTTGGCCCATCCCTGGCATAAGATGGCTACCACAGCGTCCACTGATCTGACCAGGCTGGTAGTGTAAGTATATCAGTAGAAAGATATGTACTGTTAAACCTTTTGAATTTGAGGGCATTTTTAAATAAGTTGTACAGTATTTGTCAAATTTATAGACTAAGGTTGTTTTCCATTTACAGTGTGTATATGATTGCAGTTATTCAAGTTGTTCAAGTGTGCCAGTTCCTGAGATGGAAAACAGGCTGTATAAATGTTTTCCTTGCAGTGTGGCCTTGGGTGCGGGGCGGCTAAACCCTCGCGTGATCTGGGGGGCAGGTTCGGCAACTTCCTCGCCTGCTTGACGCCGGTTGGCTTTCCGAAGGCTGTATGACCTGGGGCTGGGTGGAGGAGGAGGAGGGGAGAAACCTAGTCAATACAGCAGCGGCCGAGGGGGTGTAATTGGTGCGGTGGGTGTTTGATGCCCGAGTTTGTGAGCCCTCCCAATATCTCACAGGCCTTACAATTGACCATCCAGGGCCAGTCATGAGCGTCACAGCTGCAGGAATTACAGTAAGTGGACTGTAATGGACAGTAATAGCAGTAGTACTAGTTTGTACATTTTAAATGAGAAAAGTAGTGAATATTGAGTGGGGCAACACATTAGATTATGATTATTATTATTAATATATTATTATTATTTTGAGGGAAGGCAGCAAAATGGCAGGGGACAGGGTGACAGGCACTGCTGTGGTCACCCCATTCAGAAATAAGTTGTGTGGGTATATTTTTTTACTGAGTTATGGGAAATTGCCAGTTGAGGAAAATGTAGCCAAGTTGAGATGAAAAGAGTATAGGATTCTCTGTAAACTCAGGACTTGGTAATTTTCAGTTTTGGCTGCTGATGATTGCTTCTCAAATAGGGGTATGGGCATTGACACTTGGCCCATCCCTGGCATAAGATGGCTACCCCAGCATCCACTGATCTGCCCAGGCTGGTAGTGTAAGTATATCAGTAGAAAGATATGTACTGTTAAACCTTTTGAATTTGAGGGCATTTTTAAATAAATTGAAAAAAAATGGTAAGCTTTCTCAAATGACACTGAAATATCCATACTAATGTAACTGTATTTTACTCTTGTAGTTTGACATAGCCTTGCACAAAGGCTGAAATATCCTATGCTATAAACTCCTGTATTTATTTTGTATTCATCATTTTTCATAGGTGGTGCCCTTAAGATGGACTTCAGATGCATAACAAAAGGGTTATTGGTATCTTAGAAGTCTGTTGTCTGCTCTGGTAAGTGTAGGTGTTGTGTTTCAGTGTAAGTGTATCTCAAGTGGATAGGCATTCATGTTGAACCCCTAAACCGCGGGCTTTTGCTTTTTCTTGTGGCTCCCACGGGCATATTTGCTCTCCGACACTCTCTAAAAATATTTGCCAAAAATCAATTATTCCTAGAATGTTAAAATTACATATGCACATGGCACATACCTTCAGCTTTCTCCTGGGATGTTTGAGCCTTCGTCAAGTGCCGTAGGACTTGTGGAGACCTCTGAAGTTGGGTAACGAAGTCTCCACTTTACACTTCCCGATAACCCGTATTGTGATTACCACAGCCTGATATTATCACTAGAAACACTATTCTACTTAGCGTAGCACAGCCGGGGAGGCGAGAGGAGAGGGTAATGGAGGAGAGGTAGGGAGGGGAGTCAAGAATGGGGAGAAATGGCTAAATTGTCAACAGTGGATGGGAGTACAGATAAGATTAGGAGTGCTGACTAGTGTTGGACATTGGCAGTACTGATAGAGGATACAAGCCCCCACTTGAAAGCCCGGGCGAATTGGAAATAACACAGAATCACAAAAGTGACGCCCCTCGGTATGATCCCTTGCTCTCAAGCATCACGAAAGTGATGCCCTGAGGTTAAGGGGTTAATATTGTCACCCTCATAATAAAACTGCCAGTCGTTTCTCGGCAATTTCTGGATTTTGCCTAAATCATGACATGGCCTACCTATTGGTGTATCTCCTTTTGTCAGGTCTAGGGTGTGAGTGGTCTAAAATGCCCCTCAAGTTTCTGCTACTGCCTAAGTCATTGAAAATTAAGAAAATGTGCGTTTTTTCAATATCCCAAAACGTAGAAAAAGGCAGTTCTTTTATGAGGGTGATAATATATGAATTGAAAAAAATGACTATATTGAGAACTTTGAAACGAGGTGGTTGATAAATTACTATGTCGTAAATGCTTCAATCTATTTTTTTTTTTTTTTTAAATTCATTGCATTATTATTCTTTTTCACAATGTGCACTTAAGATGGACTTAGCTGCATAAAGTCAGCAATCATGGACTTGAGGGCTGCCATCACCAAGAAGGTAATATAAGTTCCTGTACTCTTCAGAGTATGGTGAGTGGAAGAAGTGATATTTTGAAACATGATTTTTGCCTTTTGAAGCCTGGTAATTGATATTTTGAACATGGTTTTGCATTTTAAGGCTGGTGATTGGAAAAAGTGATAATTTGAAGCACGGTTTTTGCATTTGGAAGCATGATTGGTGATATTTTGAAACATTTTGAAATCCCCAATGATACCCTCACATCCAACATCATCTCCACAATCTGATGCATTATTTTTTTCAGCTTGTGCCTTTTGAATAGACTTGAAAAATGAACAAGGACAGGCTAAAGTGATATTGGACTTTTGATGGCTGTCTCACCTTTTCAAGGATGTAGTTGTAAGCTGTTTGGTTAAAAGGTTAGTGTGGTCGACTTCCTCTCTCTCTCTCTCTCTCTCAGTGTTTGTAGTTCATGTACAGTCCTGCATTATCTAAACATGGCCTTTCTCTAATATTGCCATCAGTTATGAATATACCTTAGTCCATGAACAGAGCTGAAAGGTTGTACAGTAGGTGTAGTTTTATAGACTAAGGTTGTTTCCCATTTACAGTGTGCATATCATTGCATTTATTCAAGTTGTTCAGGTGGGCCAGTTCCTGAGATGGAAAACAGGCTGTATAAATGTTTCCCTTGCAGTGTGGCCTTGGGTGCGGGGCGGCTAAACCCTCGCGTGATCCGGGGGGCAGGTTCGGCAACTTCCTCGCCTGCTTGACGCCGGTTGGCTTCCCGAAGGCTGTATGACCTGGGGCTGGGTGGAGGAGGAGGAGGGGAGAAACCTAGTCAATACAGCGGCGGCCGAGGAGGTGTAATTGGTGCGGTGGGTGTTTGATGCCCGAGTTTGTGAGCCCTCCCAATATCTCACAGGCCTTACAATTGACCATCCAGGGCCAGTCATGAGCGTCACAGCTGCTGGAATTACAGTAAGTGGACTGTAATGGACAGTAGTATTAGTAGCAGTGGTTTGTATGCTCATGTAATGCCACTCAGGGATGAATGAGGCTGGTGATTCATCTTAAATGTCAGGACCAACTTGCCTGGCCCTGGGCTCCTATGCTTTTCATGGGGCAGCATTGGATTGGATGATGGCTGGGTGGATGAAGAATCTGAGCAACTTTGTATTTGGGAGACATGGTAGGTCTAGGTGGATAGATACAGTAAATGAGTAGGGTTTTTGAGTTGAGGCTTGGGAGCTGAAAAGCAATGAAACTGGGTGAATGAAATTTGTGTGGAGTGTATGGCCAGGGTTTGGCAGCCATATTTAGCTGATCAGATTAAAAGATGTGTGCGTGAAGCTGTGCGTGGAATGTTTTTGGACCTGTCACGTGGATCAAGAATGGGGGCTTGATGAGTGGATGGAGGTGTGGTGGAATCAGCTGGGGAAAGTTCTATCTGTCTATCACCGAACGCCCTAATCCCGCAAAGGGTGGCCACAGACGAAACGCCTCCAAGTCACTCTGTCACCCACCATTTGACTGCCCTCCCCCCAACTCACTTGTTCCTCCCTCCTATACTGTAGGATTAATTTTGACTTTGTTGCCTTAATTTTTCATTTCCTTATATGGGAAAGGACGTTGGAATGATTTGTCATTTTTTTTGTTTTTGTAATTTAAAATATTTCTTCTGTAGGCTATTTTCTGTTTTTGGTAATTTTTTGTTAGACTGTGAACTAGCTGCATAAAAACCTGTAATGAGCAGCATATATCCTGTGGCATTAAACTACCCACTTCAAAATCTATTATGAGCAGCAGATATCCTGAGGCTGTTTTAAAAATGACTGTTATATAATTCTCTTTCTCTCTCTCTCTCTCTCTCAAGGTTTTGTGTGGTATGTGAAGGCTTGTGGTGTATACTGTATGTTAGGGTGGTATGCTTGTCAGTGCTATATGTCTTGACTCATAGTGCTTCATGTTTATATATGGTTTTTCATCTGTGGCAAAATACGCATAAATGAGTTTGATTTAACATTTGAAATATAATGAAAAAGAAATCCTTAAATATCTTAAAACTCCTCTTTGTCATAAACTCCTGTCTTTTGTCGTAACTCATTTTTTCTTTATTAGATGTGGCTGCTTTCTGATGGTGGATTTTGAATGGCCACAGGGAAGCGACTAGATGACCTACACCAGGACCTTCATGTGCCTGGCTGTCCCACTTTGAAGGTGAGAATCCATCATATTATTTATTTTTATTCATTTATATTTTTCCTTCCTCTGTTCTCTTAAAAAAAAAAAAAAGTGAAGTAGTTTAATGAATGACCACTTGATATTATCGCATAGTTTATAACGGCTCCAGCATACCTGTATTGGCCTTGGTCACCTAATGGCTGCTCTCCATGCTTGATCTCTGGCAGCCTCTCCATTCAGTCCCTTATTCCAGAGATCCAAAATTAATTCATGCATCTGCCTGATCACCTAAGGGCAGGTCTCATGGTGCTTGATCTCTGGCAGCCTTCCTATTCGGTCCCTTATTCCTGAGATCCAACATTCCTTTATGCATCTGCCATGGTCACCTAATGGTAGGTCTCCATGATGCTTGATCTCTGGCAGCCTCCCTATTCAGTCCCGTATCCATGAAGTCACACACTGACCTTGTCCCAGGCCTTTTTATATTTCTTAGTCTGCCTCTTGCATCCCTGCTGAGTGCAGTATTAAGCTTGTAAAAATTTCCTCTGGACTCAGGGTACAGTATAAGTTACCATAATCGTAAACTTTGTATTTTGAAGAATTTAGACTAACCCATGCCATGACTGCCCTCTTAGTGCATTTGAAAAATTGGTGGCTTTCCAAATAAAGAAAACTGTGCTATTTTTTTTTAAACTTTTATTATTGAAATACCTGCCCTGTCCCCTGCCATCTTGCTGTCCTTCCCCCAACTCATAGTGCCTTTGAAAATTTGGTGGGTTCCCAGATATAAAAAAAAATTATTCCAATTTTTTTAAGCTTGTATCAATGAAATGCATGTGCCATCCTAACCCATACTACAGGAAGGTTTCATTGGGTGTTTAAAAAAGAAATTTCCTTAAATGCTGTAAAATTTTGGGAAAGCATCAAATTGGCTCCCATTTGTGCTGTTGTGAATTTACCTGTAATAGAAGTAATGATGTACCTGGATGTGGACTGCAGGTAAAGTTGCCCTCATCCTTCAATCATCCTCGTTTTTTAAAATATGGAAGTGAGGGACGTTTGTACGATATAACCAGGCAGCTACACCACCTGGTTATATCGGTGCCACCACGTGAAGCCATCCCTCTGCAGCATCAGTTGAGAACATAGGCCTGATTTAATACCAGGGATTCTCACAATGTTTGTTGAAATAGTAGTACCTTAAACTGGTAGTAAAGTGCTTTAGAAATATTTGTACACTGTTTCAAGAGTACAGTACCAAAATATTAGTATCATATTGTGCATAAACACTTCAGCATGCTTGTTTTTGGTAACCTTATGGCAGCTTTCCATGCTGCTCAGTCTCTGGCAGCATCCTTGTTCAGTCCCTTGTCCCTGAGATCATACTTGCCTCACCCAAGATCTTTAGTCTGCCTGTTGCAGCCCACCCCTGATGTTTACACTTCTCTGTCTGCACCCAGTTGTCATTCTTCATTCACACTTATCCGAACCATCTCAATCTACCCCTCTGCATTGCAGCACCAGTACATTTCAGTCCCATTCTTCCTATCAACTCTAGAGTCTTAAATGCAGTCCCCTTCAGGCCTCTCCTTCAAGGACACACTACACATGCATCTGATTGTCATTTCTGTACATTTGAGCCTGTGAATATCCTCTGCTAATTGCAATGTGGTCAATCTGGTTACAATATTTACCACATGGTGAAATCCAAGTAGTCTTATGTATTTTTCTATGCTGAAATACTGTAACATATTACTGTAAAATTGAAATCACAGTGTGCAGGTTAATGAAATAATGCTTTTTGAAATTGAACTGCAATAAAAGCTCGATTAACCGGCATCCAATGCATTGACACATCCCTATAACCAGAACACAAACTTGATCCGGCATGGGGTCAAAAATATTTTGGATACCAGACCCTGTTCCTTATACTTTATCTCCTGATTCTGTTCCTTCCACTTCTTCAGCTCATGACCTTGTTCTTTTGACTTCTCCACTTTCTGAATCCTCATCTCATGATCCTGATGCTCCCCCTATAATTCTTGTTTAGTTCTGTACAGTACAGGATAAAGTAGTGTATGCAGCTAACTTTTCAAAATTTTGGCCCATAGCATAAGCTAAATTTTTCTTTTAATAATTTTTGGTAATGTTTGCTGGTTTGTGTTCAGTCCTGTACAATTTCTCTTGCTTTTTTGTGTATTGTAGTGTACCTGTACTGTAAATTACCTGTACTTGACCTAATATTGAATAGTGTACTTTATGAAAAAGTCCCAAGTTTGGTACTACTGTATATCATTTGTTTGACCTCCCAGAAAATTTCTAAGTAACATTGTTATCCAGAAAATTCCATACGCAGGATGGAAGAATCTCCATGCATTCCGGTTAATCAAGCTTTTACTGTAGTTGCTTAAGAATGTTAGTGATTTAAAACTGAAATTGGATAGCTATAGTCAGATGGCTAAATCCCTTTGGGGGTGGCCACAAATAAATCACTTCCATGTTGCCCTGTCCTGTCATTTCACTGTCCTCTCCCCAACTCTCATCCCCCTCTGTGCTTCTGAAAAATTGGGAGCTTCACAAATATAAGAAAATTGTGCCAATTAAATTATATAAATATATATATATATATATATATGTATTGAAATTGAAATGCTTACCCTGTCCCTTGCTGTCTCGTTGTCCTTCCCCCAACTTTAACACCTCTCTTAGTGTGTGTTAAAAATTAGTGGTTTTCCAAATAAAGGAAATTGTGTTAATTTGTTTTACCTTTTAACAAATTACCTTCTCTGTCCCCTGCCATCTTGCCTTCCTTCCCCCAGTTCACCCCTCTATCTCAGTGCCTTTGAATAATTGGTGGCTTTCAAAAAAAAAAAAAAAATCCAAATGTTTTTTCTTTAATTAATGAAATGCTTGCCCCATCCCCTGCCATCTTGCTGTCCTCCCTCCCTGCCATCTTGCTGTCCTCCCCCCAGTTCACTTCCTTCTCGTAGTGCCTTTGAAGAATTGGTGGCTTTTCAAATAGACCTAACCATTTTTTTTTTACCTAATAATGAAATGCTTAGACTGCTTTCTTTAACAGGTTGAGTATTGGAGCATGGAGACCGAGGATGATGACATGGACGCCAAGATAAGTATGGGCTTTATTCTCGATGGTGTTGCGTCTGACAGGTTTAGGAAGTTAGAAGTGTTAGGCTGGGTGGGTGAGTTAGGAGGAAGGGAGGGTGCCTTGGGAATGAGGTAGAGAACGATGATTAAGTTAGATTAGAAAGAACGAGGATTAAGTTAGATTAGAATGACTTGGTTGCTGGTTTGTCCAGTCTTGGTTGTGTGTCTTGGTTGTGAAGTGGTGGAGACTCGGACGCATTGTGCCACGGAAATTAATGATATACTGTACCCCATCCTGCCCTGCCCTGCCGTACCCTGCCCTGCCCTGCCGTACCCTGCCCTGCCCTGCCGTACCCTGCCGTACCCTGCCCTGCCCTGCCGTACCCTGCCCTGCCCTGCCGTACCCTGCCCTGCCCTGCCGTACCCTGCCCTGCCCTGCCCTGCCCTGCCCTGCCCTGCCCTACCTTGCCATGCCCTGCCCTACCCTGCCATGCCCAGCCCTGCCCTACCCTGCCATGCCCAGCCCTGCCCTACCCTGCCATGCCCAGCCCTGCCCTACCCTGCCATGCCCAGCCCTGCCTTACCCTGCCCTACCCTACCCTGCCTTACCCTACCGTACCCTGCCCTACCCTGCCCTACCCTGCCCTACCCTACCGTACCCTGCCCTACCCTGCCCTACTCTACCATACCCTGCCCTACCCTGCCTTACCCTACCGTACCCTGCCCTACTCTACCGTACCCTGCCCTACCCTACCCTACCTGTGGACCTGCCCATCGGCCCTCCCACCCACCACCCATGCCCGTCGGCCCTCCCACCCACCACCCATGCCCGTCGGCCTTCCTGCCCACCCACCACCCATGCCCACCAACCATGCGCACCCACTTCCCACCCGCCCCCCACCCCCCCAAAAAAAAAATCCCCCCGATATAAAAAAAAAATTGCCTCCTCCAAAAAATCTCCCCCCCTTGAACCTTACCCTTGAACCTTACCCTTGAACCACACCCTGGAACCATATCCTTGAACCCTGCATCCTTTCCCTCCAACCACACCCTCCAACCACACCCTCCAACCACACCATCCAACCACACCCTCCAACCACACCCTCCAACCACACCCTCCAACCACACCCTCCAACCACACCCTCCAGCCACACCCTCCAGCCACACCCTCCAGCCACACCCTCCAGCCACACCCTCCAACCTCACCCTCCAACCTCACCCTCCAACTTCTTCCTCCAACTTCTTCCTCCAACCACACCCTCCAACCACACCCTCCAGCCTCTCCCTCCAACCACACCCTCCAGCCTCTCCCTCCAACCACACCCTCCAACCACACCCTCCAGCCTCTCCCTCCAACCACACCCTCCAACCACACCCTCCAACCACACCCTCCAACCTCATCCTCCCTCATCCTCCCTCATCCTCCAACCTCACCCTTCAACTTGCCTCATTATCCCTTTTCTTAGCAGGTAATATTCGTTGCCAGACATGGAGATCAACTACAAGGTGGATTTGCTATCGGAGGCGATCCCAGTGGACTGAAGGATGAGGACTGGAACAGTTGAAGGAAGAGGATGGACAGATGAAGAGGAACAGTTTGAATATTGTTATGTGTAATGAAGGATGTGATATGTTAGCATGGAGTATGTAAGCATGATAGATGAGCATGATATATAATTGTGATAGCTTAGTGTGATAGATATGTGATAGATTAATGTGTGATAGATAAGTATTTGATAGATATGTGATAGATAAATGATAGATAAGTATGTGATAGATATTTGATAAGTATGAGATTAGTATTTGATAGATAAGTTTGATAGATTAGTATGTGATAGATTAGTATGTGGTAGATAAGATAGATTTTTTTTTTTATTCAAGGAAAAAGGAACCAAAGGCCAGGAGTCCACAAGCAGTTCCTTCCAAGAAAAAACAAAACAAAATACAAAAGAGCCAAATTCAAGATACGTTCATTTTCAGATGCCTGGACACACTGCATTTACAAGACTGGAGATCATAGGAAGTACGAAATACTGAGGGAGACAGTTCCAGCGTTGACCTGTTGCATAAATGATGGACTGGGATTAACGGTTAACTCTTGCATTAGAGAGTTGGACAGAAAAGGGATGAGAGTTTGCTGATAGACGGTTGCTACACGCCCGCCATTGTGGTGGAGGGATGCAAGCAGACAGTTCAGAGGAGCAGTGACCGTTGAAGTAGCGATAGAAGAGAGATAAAGATGCAACAGTGCAGCGAAGAGACAGAGGTTGAAGGGAGCCAGTAAGAGGAGGAGACTTGATGAGACGAATAGCCTTTGACTCCACCCTGCTGAGAAGAGCTGTATGTGGGGAGCCGCCCCACACACGAGAATTGTACTCTACACGGGCGCATAAAACCCCGTGTATAAAGTTAACAACTGTGCAGGGGTAAAGAAGGAACGGAGTCGGCTTGGCACACCTAATCTCTTGGAAGCAGATTTTACAAGATGTAATATTGTGTTTCCAAGTTCAGCCCCGAGAGAATGAAACCCCAATTATGTTCAAGGATGATGCAGGATTGAGCTGGATAGTATTAAACAGTGGTTACTCCTGTGGAAGATTTTGTCAGGTTGATAGGTGTGAGAACTGAGTCATTGATGCATTAACTGTGCATCATCATGTTTTGTGTCTGGCTCTTGGTGCTTTTAAGTCCTCCCCAGTTCAGGGTCTGTATGCTGAATCAGGAGTTCCATCACTCTTCCGCCATCGTGCTTTACTTTCTCCTCGTGCCCATGCTAAGTTGCACTGTTTTCCTCATACCCCTTCTCTACTTCCTTCCAGTCCTGACTTGGACATGTTTGCCACTCCTAGGACCAAGCCACCTTTTGCAGTTCGAGCTCGTACTCTCCTCTCGCACTCCTCCCGTACTGTTAGTAATGTTTTTTCTTTCTGCACGTATCTTTTTCCCCCGTGGCTACTTCTGCGACCCCACGTTTGTCCTTCCATTTTCTATTATTCAAAGTCCAATTCTTCGTCTTCATTCTCTGTTCTCGGTTTTCCGCCCATCTCTCCCTCCATTCCTCTGCAGTCCCTATATACGCTGATGGTTCAAAAACCCCTGCGGGTGTTGGGTACATGGTTCTCTTTCCTGACAACTTTTATCATTTTAGCCTTCCTGCTTATGCAAGTGTTCTAACAGTGGAGTTATATGCCCTCTTGTTTGTGTTTCAGTATATTTGCTGTGCCTCCTCTCCCTCATTTGTGATACCTGATTCATATAGTGCTCTGTCCCTTCTTTGGTCACCTTCTGCTTCTCACCCTTCAGTCCTTCCTATCTTGGAATCGTTGTTTCGTATCTCCTCTCGTCGTAAAACAGTCCAGGTCTGTTGGGTCCCAGGTCATGTGGGCATCACGGGCAATAAATGTGCTGATCAGTTGGCTCACATGGCTGTTACCAGAGATGCCTCTCCTTCCTTCCTCATTCCAATCTGACTTTCTTCCTGCGCTATCTTCCCTCCTTCAACACCAGTGGCAGTCTTGCTGGGAATCTATCACTAATAACAAACTACATGTCGTTAAACTGTTTATTTCTCCTTGGTTAACCCCTTGCCACCATAACAGGAAGTGGGAGACTGCTTTAATTTCTTACAATTGGTCATACTAGTCTTACCCACTCTTATTTGATGTCTGGTGGTCGCCCTCCACTTTGTACTCGTTGCAATGCCATTCTCTCCGTACGCCATATTTTCCTTGATTGTCCTCTTTACACTTTACAGCGACGTATTTCCTTTTTTGTCTCTCCTCCAACATACCCTCCTTCTTGCAGACTTTCTCCGAGAATCATCGTATTTTTGCTTCCATAATATCGTGTCCTTCCTTACCTCTGTTGGTCTTCTTTCCGACATCCAATTCCGTTCCTTACTTCAGTAGCCCTGTGTGTGATGTGATATACTTCTCCCATTGACCCATTGCTTTCACCACGCCTTGTCTGTGCTCCCGGCCCACCCAGCGTACACAACTTGTAGCCGATGATCCGTGTTTGTGCTGGATTATGACACTAGGTTCCTATTGTTCTTCTTTGATGCATTAAAAACAAGATTATTTTTACCCCAGTCAGAGGTACGAGCCAAGTCAGATAAGTATGTGATGGTATGTGATAGATAAGTAGGTGTAATAAGTATGTGATAGAGGTGATAAGTATGTGCTAGAAATGTGATAGATAAGATGTGATAGTATTTTATAGATGTGATAGTATTTTATAGATGTGATAGATATGTTGTAGATAATTATGTAATAGATACTTGATAGATAAGTATAAGTATGTATTTACCTATTTGTAGTGTGATAGATTAGCATACATATTGGCATGATGTATAGTATCAGCATGTGATGGTATAGAATAAACATGTGATATATAAGCTTGTGATGTTTAATAATGTAATGTATATACGTTGTTGACCACATTCATTAGTGTTTAGGGCCAATGAATTGTTTGGGAAAAAATTGCAATATATTTTTCACAACACAGGCCCTTGTGGATGGAGGTCCTATAGTTCTTTCACTTTAACTTGGCCAAAATTAATCATAAAATATCATTTGTAACTAGATTATGCCATTCAGATAGCACTATACTCTTGTCATTTTAACCTGATCTAAAAGTGCCATCAATCCATCTTGAACGTTCACTTGGAGAAAACATATTGGAATAATGCTAGTCACAAAGAAGTGCTGTAAAAAACAATTATGAACCATAGTGCCATTTTCTGCTAGTGAACTGAGAAATAAGATTCAAGGAAAAATTTTTGGCCAAGTTGAAAAAAATACAATATAGCAATAAATGAACTCTATATTTTAAGAACTTTTATTTTTAAGTAATCCTAGCAATGCCATTTCTAACGAGTTTATTTATAAAACTACTAATATTTTTAAGGATCCTTTATTTTTCAAACTAGTCCTAGAACTTTACCACACGGGCTTGGCAGCTCCATGTCTGCATATCATCTCATGTTTGTATGGAAAGTAACTGTGGTAAAAAAATGCAACACACGACTGTTTGTATTGATAACTGCTGGTTGATTTTAGATTACAAAACTTGTATAGAATCATTTATGTGGGTCACCAGATGGCAGTTCTCGATGCGCTCAATCTCCGACAGCCTCCCTATTGTCACATAACCCTGTCACACTATGGCATTGTCCCATGTCTTTTGGTGTGGCTTTTGCAACACTACGAAACATTCACACTTATTTTCCACACTCGTTTGTCATCCTTTCATGGCCAAACCACCACAGTCTAGCCCTCCTCATCACACCTCCATGCACTCCAGTCCATCCCTCTAAATTCTTCAGTCCTAAACTTAGCCCCGTCAGGCCTCACTCTTATGGACGCACTACACATCCATTTAATGTTGATTTCTGTACGTTTGAGCATACGAACATCCGCCTTTGCTGCTCAAGTCTTGCAGCAATAAAACATTACTCCTGACACATGCCACATACATACATTAGAGAATTTAAGGGAGCTGCCTAGACACCTGAGTCATCTTATTTACCTATGTTCCTGCCAGAGTATCCTAACCTATGCCTCCCAGACCCCCCTTGATGATAACTACCTACGATTGCCACTGGACCAATGTTCGAAGCTCCCAATTCTTATCGGACCAAAACGTATACCCTAACCTATCCTAATCATGTGAAAGACCTGTTGTCCTAAATGAGACCTAATGTGTCCTAACTAATCTGTGAAAACTGCTTAATAAAAATGGAAGACCAGTGCCAGTGTGGTAAATAATGTTTTTGTTTTTATTGCTGTTAAGTAAATGTTTGAAACTGCCTTTTAAAATACTATTACTACCAATAAAGTTGATTCAGATTTCCCCCAGTTTTACGAGTTCACTATAGCTGGTTTTTCATCTGATGGAACTAGCCCAGGCAACGGATTGTGGGTGTGGCTGTGTGCAAGTCAGTGACCCTTTGCAATAAGGTAGGAATGAGTCGCCTTGGTTACTAGACCTATTTTATTGACATTTTCGTAAGAGTAGGATAGATGAGGTGAAGGGAGAGGAGTGAGAGAAGGCGAGGGAGAAGAAAGATGGAGAGTGGGAGAAAGAATTGAAAAAAGGGTTGAGGGAAAGAAGACATGAAGAGGGCGAGAAAGAATGGGTAGAGGGATGAGATGGAAGTGGAGGGAGAGATGAGATTGAGGGGGAGAGGAATCGAGGGATGAGGGGGGGGGAGATGAGATTGAGGGGGAGAGGAATCGAGGGATGAGGGGGGGGGGAGATGAGATTGAGGGATGAGAGGGAGATGAGATTGAAGGATGAGAGGGAGATGAGATTAAGGGATGAGAGGGAGATGAGATTGAAGGATGAGAGGGAGATGAGACTGAAGGATGAGAGAGAGGGAGATGAGACTGAGGGGTGAGAGAGAGGAGATTGAGGGAGATGGGGAGAGATGGATGGAGGGTTGATGGAGATGAGAGAGAGAGGAGATGAAGGGATGAGTGAGATGAAGAGAGAAGAAACAGATGCGAGATTAGCTGGAGTATATGAGGATGATGATGAGGAAAGGGCAGCCTGATGGTGCAGAAGGACGGGGGAGACCGAGGATGAGATGGAGGTATAAGCTTTGGAGAGAGGGTAGCCAGATGATGAAGGACAAGTTGACATGAAGCATATTAGTTTCTGGCCACCCCTTTCGGGATTAAGGCTACAGACAGTTGAATAGATGCTTAGATTTCATATATTTGCCATATTTACAAAATATAGAACGATTCTCGGTAATCCATTTTCTCTGGTCCATACGGTAAGATTACGCGTTTTCTATGGTCCATAAATGCTAGGAATGAAGGTTATTTGCTAATTGGCTCTTTTCTTTCTTCCAGAATGTTTTATATATTTGTCCCTATTATTTTTATCATTAATATTATCAATCAGACGGTGGATTTGTGTCGCTATAAAAAAAATTTTCAGAAGGTCCCGGATGTTTTGCTCGGGGGAGACCGGCAGCCATTTTGAGAGCGGTGGTGGCGGACCGGATGCTGGAGAAGCTGCTGTTTTTCGTGATAATTGTTGTCATTGGATGGCAAGACGTCTAAAAGTGGGTCAAAAAGTCTTCGAAGATTCCCGGGAGCAAGAGGGAAGGACTGTGACATGAAGTGGACATGGAAATAATGGGGACAGACCACTCAAGGTAAGCGTCTGTTCGTCACCTGGCCGGCCCTATACCTGGAGCGAAAGTTTAAGGTGAATAATATTTGTGAAGATGAAATGCAGGGTCTTAGGATATTCTTGAGTGTGATTTGTTTAGTTTTGGCATTGAATTTTGTGGCAATGTGGTTTAGATTTAGCAAAATATAGGGTAATTGTTTGGGGGTCCCTGGCTTACCTGATGTGAACCCCGTAGATAAGCTTACCTTTCTGCAGGTAACCTCCCTGCTTTTGAGGGATCTGTTGTTACTGTTATTATTATTATTATTTGTATTATTGCTATTTTTATTGTTATATCATGAATTAGACGCTGGTTATTATGTCGCTGTTAAAATTCCAGGTCCCGGATGTTTACCTGGTGGAGGGGAGGGCAGCCATTTTAAGGTGGTGACGATTCAGCTGGTTTTTCACGTTAAATGTGTGGGTCAGCGGATATCAAGACGTCAAGAAACAGGTCAAAAAGCGTTCCCCCATACCCAGGAGCAAGATGGGGAACGGTGACATCGAATTAATGGGCACAGGTGACCCATCAGGTAAGCATATGTTTTGGCAATTTTCCTTCCCCATACCTCCAGTGAAATACGTTGAATTATATTTTTGAAGATGAAATACAGGTTATGATATTTATATAGTGTGATTTATTCAGTTTTGGTGATATTTGTGATCAGGTATAGCTATAGCCTAAGGTAGTGTATCTACGTGACTCTAGGGTTGGATTAATGTGAACCTGTGGACTGCAGGCTTAAATTTCCATCTTTTTAGGCAGGCTCCTTGTTTTTGAGGGATAGGGAAGTATTTGAGGGACGTTTGTAGCTCATAACCAGGCCACTTCACTGCCTGGTTGTCAGTGCCATCACGTGAAGGCACCCTGACCCTAACCAAACTGATTTCCTTACAAATTTTTTTTTGGAAGGAGGGATAAAATGCCAGCAGCCCCTCCTCCCCCCCCCCCTTTTTTTTTTTCCAGTTTTTACATTACCTTTTTGTTCACAGGTTGGCTCAGATGGAGCAGTCACTTGCCTGTGGTTGATGTGTCTTATCAGTTGGACAAACTGGAGTACTGCAACAACCACAAATGACACCCAGTTGGAAGGCAAGTATCTGTCTATTTATATATATTTTTTCTCTCCATATAAATGATGAATATTACACACTGGAAGTTAAAATAAAAGGGTGATTAATATATGACAGATTGAGTGTTGATTTTCTTTCCAGTTTTTACATTACTATTTTATCCTCAGCCTGGCGCGTCAGGAGTGATTGCTTGCCTGTGGTTTATAGGTCTTAGCGCTTGGACAGACTGGGGTACCACGGCTCGAAGTGACGCCAAATTGGAAGGCAAAGTATATCCTATTTTATAATGCATTTGTCTTTTTTTGTACTGCCTTTTATTTTTTTTAAATATTTCTCTCTCTCTTTCTGTAAGTCATTGATGAATATTACCCAGTGTTAAGTTGACCATAAACAAATCCTCTCCATTCACCCTGTCCCCTGCCATTTTGTTGCCCTTCCTCCAACTCACACCCCCTGTCATATACCTTTGTTTTATATTTTTCACATATTCAATTTTTTTTTGGAGCTGCTTTTATTAATTTCAACATTATTTCAGATCTGGACATGTACCAATGGTCTCCTTGTATGGTGAAGTGCGAAAACCGTGGCCCGTTTGGATTTCACATGCCTTGGGGTGCCTCTCGTCTCTCTTGTTTATTGCGGATGGCTTCGTTAAGGAGTACCCAGCCAGGTGTGTGTGCCTGGCTTACACTAGATTACCTGCTTGCTTATTTACTTACCTACTTGCTTATTTCTTTCGAGCTTGTTTACTTAAATTACGCATCTTATTTGTCCACACTTCATTACCTGCTTGCTTACTGACTTACCTACCTGCTTGTATATTTACCTGCTTTCTTTTTAAGACACCCACCTGTTTAATTAACACTTCTTATTTATATATCCACAATTACCTGCGTGCTTATTGACATTACTTTTATATTTACCTAATGGTTTCTTAGATACCTGCTTAATTGTTTATATATACTGTATATTTTGTACTTGCTTAATTCTCCATTTTTTACTGTGTCATTTATTCATTAACGTAAATTACGGTACTTTACACCCTTTCCCTAGTGCTTTATTTTCTTTTACCACCAATTATTATTATTAATATTTGTGATTATTATTATTATTTTGCATAGTCGCAAGTTTTTCAGTAATTGTCATGTATTGATTAACATTATAGCACTTCACCTTTGTCCTAGTGCATTATTTTTTTGTTTCTTTTCTACCAACAGTTATTATTAGTCATTATTATTATTATTATTATTATTGTTGCATAGTTCCAAGTTTATTGTCATTTATTCATTACTATTATAGCACTTCACCTTGTCCTAATGCTTTGCTTATTTTGCAGATACTCTCGAAAAATACATGGTGATGGTGAGGCGTGCAAGAGGAAGCCAGCCAGGATTCCTTTGACTTAAATTGTTAGTAATGAATATTTTACTGATTTCACTCACTAGTCCTTCATTCATGTCTTCTGATTCATTGATTATATTGTTTGCTTGTTAATGATTTTGTCTAGTAATTGATTATTTTGATGCTTCACTTGTATGCCTTATAATTTGGTCTTATTGTTGTTTTTTAGGATTATTATTTTATTATTATTATTATTATTATTATTAGGATTATCAGGGCCCTTGCTAACTGCCGATGGTTGCGAGCCATTTGGCTCCTGAGGTTTCAGATTTACGAGCCAAATAAAATTTTAGTAGCCAAACTGATTACAAGCCAATATATTTTACGAGCATTATATTTATTTATTTTCTTGTATATTGTGATGATTAGAATCCTATAATGAGGTTTTAAACATTGACAGTGGCGACAAGGAAAGACTGAATAATCGATCACAACTTGCTTTCTTGTTGATTTAAGTGAAATTTACTTATTTTGTAGTTTACTGGGTTTTGAAGTGGATGTAATTTCTCCTCGTGAAAAGGTGACTTGCATGTAAAGTTTGTTGACGGGAGGGAAAAATTACTTGTATTTGTGAGCTGTGGCGCGCCAAACAAGAGCCCTGATTATTAGTATCATTATTATTTTCCATTGCGTTTGTATGTTTTAATATTCTTAGTGTATTCCTGCTACCTCAGACCAATTTTACCCACCTCATGCAGTGGTTATTAAACTGAAAATGTATAGTGAAGACAATACTTTGAGGCAGTGCAACATTAATTCCCCATAGAATAATTGAAGTGTATTGTTATTATTAATACTGTTGTTATTATTATTATTATTTTTTTTAGAGCTTCGTGGAGTTTGGTGTAGGAAATCCTCATAGAAGCATTGACTTGTTTTTATTATTATTACGGTGATTGTTATTATCGCTACATATTTTTAAGTCGAAGAGCTTGGTGAAGTTTGGTGTAGGAATTTTCATAGAATCATCGAAGTGTATTATTTTATTTGTGGTAGGTGGGGGCGCTTACCATCCACTCACTCAACGTAGTGTTGCTCTCGGGTGTCTGCCCTGTCCTTTCCTCCATCCTTCTTTCCTTCCATCTTCTTCTGTCTTTCTTTCCTGCATTCTTTCCTCGTCTTTCTGCCTGCGGGTGACCTTGTACTCTCTCTTCTGTTTTTCATTCCTTCATTCTGTCCTCTTCCTTCTACCTGTGGGTGCCTCTACACTGAGTGACAAGCCAAATGGTTTCCTGTACACCAGGAAACGATTTACTACGCTGGGTGGTAACCATATAACCAAATTTTGGCACCTCGTGGTTTAGTGGGTAATTATTGTGCTCCAATCGGTGAAGGTTTATATCCAAGGGGTGATTGGGGTTTCTTGGTCCCGTAATGCCACTCAGGGATGAGTGAGGTTGGTCTCTCTCATCTTAAATGTTAGAATTAACTGCCTAGCCCTGGGCTCCTACGCTCCTCATAGGGCAACGTAGGATTGGATGATGGATGGATTATTATTGTTATTGTTATTATTACAGTTATTAATTATTATTGCCGTACATTTTTGTATGGAAGAGTTGGAGTTAGGTGTAGGAATGGAACACTGCCTTAGTGTTGGCAATTTTTTTTTTTTTTGGTGTTGGCAACTTGTCTTTAGTGTTAGCAACTTGTTTTTAGTGTTGGCAACTCGTCTTTCTTGTTGTTGGCAATTTGTCTTGTTGTTTTTGTCTTGTTGTACCCATTTCTTTTCCAAATAGTCTTTTCAAGTTTGTTAGGGGACACAGCAAAGAAGTTAGATAGCCACTGCCCTCCTATACAGCAGGCAATGCTGTAGGGAAACGTGTGTAGTCTAGTTAGGGCCATAGGTGTTTTAGTAGTTGTCACGTGATGTAATGCAATTGAATAGTGATGTTAAACTTAATTTGCAGAGTATCTAATTGCTGTACGATTGGTTGTCGTGATGTTATGCCGTTGAATAATGATGATAGATTTAATTTGCAGAATATCTAATTGCTGTGTAATTGGTTGTCATGATGTTATGCCGTTGAATAGTGGTTAGACTTAATTTTGCAGAATGTCACTTGCTGTACGATTGGTTGTCATAATGCTGTTGTATAGTGATGTTAGACTGAATTTGCCTCTAACAATATATACAATGGTCCTGGTTATACAGTTTTTGGCTGTAACATTGCTTATATTATCCTGCTCTTGTTAGATGGTATCAGTATACAATTTTTAAGTAGATAAAGGTATAATTAGTCTGTTTTTGAGAGATAAATTGAGTATTGCTAGTAAGTTATGACTGTGTTGAATTTTGATGAGGCTTAGTTTCGAGGCATGAGTCTTCTTGGTTACTAGTCCAGTTATTTCATAAATCCGACCACATTTTGCCATAAACCAAAGTGAAAGGGATTACAGATATTTGTCAGGTTGAAGTAAATACACTTTATATATTTTATTTATTTGTTATTTTTTCGGTGGATGAAGAAGTTTGATAAAATTGGTTTGAGGTAGTGTGAATAAAATCTGTAGTTGATGTAATTAAATGGATAGACTGTAAATAAGGTTAATGCAGTGTGAGGTGAATGAATTATATGTTTTAAATTTCCCGTTGGATAAAATAAAGTACAAGTTGATGTACAGAATATTATGGTTGTGGTAGTAATAAATATTGTCATCAGTTTACATATTTATATTTAGGTTGGTGATGGAGTGGTTGCAGTTAGTGGTGATGAAGACCAGACCAGACCCGAAACCTGATGTTGCAGGCTTGGCGCTTTCTTGTTTCCATGAAGATTTCTTTTTCGCTCTCTTACACCCTCTACCCACTTAACCTGCCGAAGGTCTGGCAGTGTCTAAATTCGAGCCTCTCCCCCACGGCATGCAGATTGGAGTGACGCCCTGTAGCTGCTGGGAGAAGCGGGATTTAGGCCTGTTGGTCCGGGCTTCGGGTTCTTCTTTCCTCTCCTACTAAAGCCTTTCACCCCCTTGCCCTGGTGGACGACATCCGGCTGGATTGGTTTCTGGCCGGAATCTGAAACCTCCCGGAGGTCCTGTTGCGCACTCAGGAGTGTGGATTCAGGCCCGACTCTGGACTGGGGCAACTGCCGAGCCGCTGGGGGATCCCGTGAGCGTGCGGGAGCACCCTCAGTTAGGGGGTCGCAGGAAATAGCTTAAAAGTCGAGCCTTCGATAATCGACTGGCGTTGGTAGGGCCACCCAGCACTGGCACAGGTCAGGCTGGAAGTAGGGACTAGGGTGTCAGGTAGGGTGTAGGAGCGGGCGGCGTAGCTTCCTGCTCCTACAGTTAGGGTATAGGCGAAAGGTTCCTCCCACTGCCCCAACACGAGCTCCAGGATTAGCGCTTTGGATAGTACGAAGGTTTGGTCACCGGAGCTAATTCCCATTGGACGTGTTCCGGCCTAGGTCGGCCAAACCATAGGCAGGCAGCAGTAGGTCACTTAGGGACAATTAGCTAGGTTCCTCCAATGACCCAGTGGCACCCATCCAACCATACCCAGCCACACACCCACATCTAACCATCAACCTGCCCACACAATCATCCACACATCCCATTGGGGGCACGGTGGCTCAGAGGTAGAGTGCCCGACTCGTAATCGCGAGGTTGCGAGTTCGAGCCTTTCACGGGTCACCGTTGCCAGGAGTGGTAGCGTGCTCCTGTAACCTAGCGGGGCTATATGGCCTTAGTTGCCTAGCTCAGGGATGATTAAATACTTCAAGCATCCAACCACCTACCCATACCTACCCACCCACAGATACCCATCCATCTGCCCATCCACACACCCATCCAAGCACACCCACCCACTCAGTCAAACCAAACCCACCCAGCCCTCCCTCAGCCAAACCCCTGTACGCACCCAACCCATCTAATGAAATCAACCCCCCTCCACCCAGCCAAACCCTTATACGTGTACCCACCCAACCCATCTAATGAAATAACCCCCCCCCCCCGGCCAAACCCCAATACCCACTATACCCACCCGACCCATCTAATGAAATCACCCCCCCCCTCCCCTCACCCAAACCCCTGTACCCACCCAACCCATCTAATGAAATCAACCCCCCTAGCCAACCCCTTGTACCCAGCCAACCCATCAACCCCCCCAGCCAACCCCCTGTAACCACTGTACCAACCCAACCCGTCAACCCCCCCAGCCAACCCCCTGCACCCACTGTACCCGCCCAACCCATCAACCCCCCAAGGCAACCCTCTATACCCACCCAACCCATCAACCCCCCCAGCCAACCCCCTGTACCCACCCAACCCATCAACCCCCCAGCCAACCCCCTGTACCCACCCAACCCCCTGTACCCACCCAACCCATCAACCCCCCCCAAGCAACCCCCTGTACCCACCCAACCCATCAACCCCCCCCAAGCAACCCCCTGTACCCACCCAACCCATCAACCCCCCCAGCCAACCCCCTGTACCCACCCTCCCCCTCCTCCCCCCCAGGCAACCCCCTGTACCCACCCAACCCATCAACCCCTCCAGCCAACCCCCTGTACCCACCCAACCCATCAACTGCCCCCAGCAAACCCCCTGTACCCCATGTACCCAGCCAACCCATCAACCTCCCCAGCAAACCCCAAGTACCCACCCAACCCATCAACCCCCCCCGCCAACCCCCTGTACTCACCCAACCCCTCAACCCCACCAGCCAACCCCCTGTACCCACCCAACCCATCTACCGCCCCCAGCCAACCCCCTGTACCCACCCAACCCATCAACCGCCCCCAGCAAACCCCCTGTACCCAGCCAACCCATCAACCTCCCCAGCAAACCCCCTGTACCCACCCAACCCTCCAACCCCCTGTACCCACCCAACCCGCCAACCCCCTGTACCCACCCAACCCGCCAACCCCTGTACCCACCCAACCCGCCAACCCCTGTACCCACCCCACCCGCCAACCCCCTGTACCCACCCAACCCGCCAACCCCCTGTACCCACCCAACCCGCCAACCCCCTGTACCCACCCAACCCGCCAACCCCCTGTACCCACCCAACCCGCCAACCCCCTGTACCCACCCAACCCGCCAACCCCCTGTACCCACCCAACCCGCCAACCCCCTGTACCCACCCAACCCCCCAGCCAACCCCCTGTACCCACCCAACCCATCAACCCCCTGTACCCACCCAACCCATCAACCCCATGTACCCACCCAACCCATCAACCCCCTCTACCCACCCAACCCATCAACCCCCTCTACCCACCCAACCCATCAACCCCCTGTACCCATCCAACCCATCAACCCCATGTACCCACCCAACCCATCAACCCCCTGTACCCACCCAACCCATCAACCCCCTGTACCCACTCAACCCATCAACCCCCTGTACCCACCCAACCCTCTGTACACACCCAACCCATCAACCCCCCCAGCCAACCCCCTGTACCTACTGTACCCACCCAACCCATCAACTCCCCCAGCCAACCCCCTGTACCTACTGTACCCACCCAACCCATCAACTCCCCCAGCCAACCCCCTGTACCTACTGTACCCACCCAACCCATCAACTCCCCCAGCCAACCCCCTGTACCCACCCAACCCATCAACCCCCCCAGCCAACCCATAAACCCACCCAACCCATCAACCCCCCAGCCAACCCACTGTACCCACCCCACCCATCAACCCCCCTAGCCCACCCACTGTACCCACCCCACCCATCAACCCCCCTAGCCAACCCACTGTACCCACCCAACCCATCAACCCCCCCAGCCAACCCCTTGTACCCACCCAACACATCAACCCCCCCAGCCAACCCCTTGTACCCACCCAACACATCAACCCCCCCAGCCAACCCTCTGTACACACCCAACCCATCAACCCCCTGTACCCACCCAACCCATCAACCCCCCCAGCCAACCCCCTGTAACCACCCAACCCATCAACCGCCCCCAGCCAACCCCTTGTACCCACCCAACCCATCAACCCCCCAGCCAACCCATCAACCCTCCCAGCCAACCCATCAACCCCCCAGCCAACCCATCAACCCCCCAGCCAACCCCCTGTACCCAGCCAACCCATCAACCCTCCCAGCCAACCCATCAACCCCCCAGCCAACCCCCCAGCCAACCCCCTGTACCCACCCACCTGCCCTGGTAAACCCAAATCATGTACACAGACCCGACCAAACCCTCCCTCAGACATTTACTAACCTGACCACCCACAGCCACCCACCCACCAGCAGACCCACCACCATGTACCCCCTCACAGCTGCCCACCCATCCCCCCCCATGAACATGCAACCACCCTCTGTCTACCCACAAACATCCCACACCTGCCCACCCACAGCCACTTACCCATTCACCTACCCTCACCCACCCACGTGGTTAAACCCATACCCATCCACACCCAAACCCATCCACACCCAAACCCATCCATATCCCTATCCCCACCACCACCAACACACCCCTATCCCCACCACCACCAACACACCCCTATCCCCACCACCACCAACACACCCCTATCCCCACCACCACCACACCCCTATCCCCACCACCACCACACCCCTATCCCCACCACCACACCCCTATCCCCACCACCACCACCACCAACACACCCCTATCCCCACCACCAACACACCCCTATCCCCACCACCAACACACCCCTATCCCCACCACCACCACCACCACCAACCCACCCCTATCCCCCCCACCACCACCACCACCAACACACCCCTATCCCCACCACCACCACCACCACCACCACACCCCTATCCCCACCACCACCACCAACACACCCCTATCCCCACCACCACCACCAACACACCCCTAACCCCACCACCACCACCACCACCAAAACCCCCACAACCCCACCACCCCCACCACCACCAACACACCCCCTATCCCCACCACCACCACCACCACCACCAACACACCCCTATCCCCACCACCACCACCACCACCACCAACACAACCCTATCACCACAATCACCACAACCACCACCAACACACCCCTATCCCCACCACCACCACCACCACCACCAACACACCCCTATCCCCACCACCACCACCACCACCACCAACACACCCCTATCCCCACCACCACCACCACCACACCACTATCACCACCACCACCACCACCACCACCAACACACCCCTATCCCCACCACCACCACCACCACCACCAACACACCCCCCCCACCCCCACCACCACCACCACCAACACACCCCTATCCCCACCACCACCACCACCACC
>NC_137067.1:971661-979161 GCF_032717465.1 Coenobita brevimanus | reverse complement strand
CAATACATTCGGAATGAAAACAGCTATATCACCCAAATAGTACAGTGTTATACGAGCAGCAGACAGAACGTCTAACTACACACATGCATATAAATTAAAAAAGCCACTTACAGATTGACAGGGGAAAGAAGGCCACTTAATAAAAAAAGATTGACTGGAGAAAGAAGCCCACTTTGTAAAAAAGCCACTTACTGATTGACAGGGGAAAGAAAACAAGTAAAATATAGAGAGTGAAGTGCGATACTTGAGGGGGGGGGGGGGAATGATATCGGAGAATAAGTCAAATGTACTATAGGACCTGCCGGACTTTTTTTTTTTTTTTTTTTTTTTTTTTTTTTGGGGGGGGGATGAAAACAAGTCAAATATACTGGGGAAACTGAGGTAAACCAGGGATGAGAGGCTCTGAGAAAATTACTGAAATAGGTCGAGGAGGTGTGGGAGGAAGTGGGGTTATGGGCACAGTACTATAAGAGGTGGTGAGGGGTTGTAGGGAGGGGTACAAGATAGTAGAGGGGTTGTAAAAGGCAAACGGTCGGGAGGTGGGGGGGAATCGTTGGGTGCTTATGTGTTAATGATGCGGGGGGGTTGGGGAGGGGGGGGGCCATGGGTGACTGTGATTCGTGCGGGGGGGGGGGGGGGAAATAACCGCATATGCAAACACCCATCTTTTCCACACTAGTACCTTCACACACCTTATACAAACACCCATCACTCACAACAAGCAGGGCAAACATTACTGACAGCCAATGCCAACAACCAATTGACCACACAAAAACAACCACCAAACACTCCTACCACCATCCACTCAACTCCCCACCGAACAACCAAACATTCCTACCACCATCCACACCAATTACCAAGCAAAACTACAAACAATTCTCACCCTTACTAAGCACCATAAAACCTTACTCCCTCATTCAATTATTTCAACCCACAGCCAAAACACCTCAGCCTTACAAAAATATATATATATACTATTACAACATATTAACCATTGTCCACATCAACCATCAACACCAACAAACCAACAACCTCATCAATATTACCCATGCTGTTGGTTGAGAGGTGCAAAAAAAAAAAAAAAATCCACTTCATTTGGTCTCTTACTCACCAACCAACATGTCAATAAAAGAGAGAGAGAGAGAGAGAGAGAGAGAACTCATACCATTCCAGTAAACCCCCTACCATGTACCCCATATGAAGTGTATTAGTGCCAAAGTCATGATATGTGGAAGTAAATGTTAGGTAGCATGACAGCAGTGTATACCCTATGGAGAGAGAGAGAAAAAAAAAAGGCCAGCCATACAAGCGTCAAGCCTACCACCTTGCACAACCAAGGCCAGAACACATACAATGGGAATTAGCTCCAGAACCCGATTCTCGTAAAATCCAAACACTAATCCTCATGCTCCTGTTCACACAATGGAAGAGACCTATTGCCTATACCCTTATTGTTATACTTCAAAATACAACAACCTGATGTACTACAGAAACTAAGAACAAATTAGCCAATATTTCAAAGAGGCTACCCACTAACAAAGTGCCAAAAGCATATGTAAACTCTCAATACAGTCAAAGTCCTGTAATCCGAACCACAGGGGACCGAGGGTCTTTCGGACTATTGGGAAACCCCTTTAAAAACATCATAAAGATGTACATGATCATTTAATAAACCCTTACATTTTTATGGGTTACTGTTTTAGCCACCAAAAAAAATCCAAGCTGAAAATGAATATTTGCAGGCTGGTACACCCAAGCCCAAGGGCAAATAAACCCTTAGATAAAGTCCCCCCAAAATTGCACACATCCAAAAAATAATATTAAGAAAAAATATATATAAAATAAACAAAGGTAACATATCGGGGAAATTTCATCCTAACATTTTCGGAGTCTTCGGATTTCCCGATTATCAGTGGCCATCTTACAGGATTTCCACTGTATTTATACCCGAACCATTTATAAACCAAGAGTATTACAGCACATTCCCAATCAAAAGGAGGAATTGAGGGGACTAAACAAATGGTTTCATATTCAGCCTGTAAAAGCCAAAAAATTAAACACACCTACTATGGAATACATAGCAAAGACACCAGTCAACAAGCATGAGAGAGAGAACCAGACAAATTATTACACCCGCATCAGAATGAAACCTCAGCTGATCAGTCAAAACCACATACAACACAAAAACAACCTACACTCCTACACAACTATATAAAATGCAAGTAATGTTAAAGATACAGGAACTATACTTGCCAACAACAATAGCTATATTAAGGAAGCAGACATGTGCAAACTTATAATAATACCTGCCAAACAGCATTCCCTAATGAATAACCACATGGATATAATACTACATGCAAAACCACACTAACTGGTAAGCATTTAACTTGAAAGAAAATGAAAACATGGAAAATTTACCTCAACCACAAGCAAAGGGACTGTATGAAATATCCAGCTCACTGTAAACACAATGTACAGATGAATCGAGAGCCCATCCTATTATAATCTGACACTAAACCAAAGATATATAACAGAAATATGGAACAATACTAACATACTCTCAATACAAAACCCAACCTACAGACCACTTCCACGTATTGTAACCAAAATGATAGAATGAGTTAATAATAGAGGGATAGAACATTTTTTGGACAGTCATATGTAACAAAGCTCGCAACTTGCTATAAAACCAACAAACACTGTAAGAAATGGATGGATGTGTAGAAAGTATGATTAAACTTCAAAAAACCTCTGGACAGATCATGAAGGGTTAACGTGGACACAACTACAAACAACATATGCAAACCTTCTGCAATGGACCCAGAAATTCCAAAGAGATGAACAAAAAAGCATATAGAGGAAGGTACTCAAGCTGGAAAAAAAAAAAAATGCCAGGTTCAAGTCACCCAAGGAACAGCCCTCCATGTATTCAATATGGACACAATGCCAAAGTCATGACCAGGCCTGGGATCAATTTTTATTTGATTTTAAATTGCATTGGAAGTGATTTTAAAACAATGTGAAATGGAAATTATTTGGGATGGAGGAAAAAAAAAAATTGAACTGCACTTGGTATCAATGAACTGATAAGAATTGACTGACTGGATTATATTTTCTTATAATATAAAATGTAATACAAGTATTGTACTATAATTAACTTACAGTATACTCAAACAGTAAAATATACAATGTTTTAAAATATACAATCTTCTATCACAAGTTAATATATCAAGTATGTTATTTTTCAGACAACTCAAATGTACAATTTACTATCACAACTTAAAAATAAATAAAGTGAAGTAACCTTTTACATTTACATTGCTTTTCATTTATTTGAGCAACCATTTCCTGCTCCTGATTTTATTGTGATTTGAAAACATCTTAATGAAATAACCATAATGACCTGAACTGATCTGATTTCCTTTTAATGATTTGTAATTCTATTTTTATTCTCACCCGATTTTAATTGACATAAATAAATTGATGCCAGCCCTGCTTGTGACATGTAAAAGTCAATGGAACCATGTGAAGCCGATGCAGAATTGAAGGTGGGTATAAAAAAAAAAAAAAAAGGAAAAACCACACACACACAAAAATAATTACAAGCCACACAAACAAGCACACCCTCACAATATCAGCCATACATCCAAGTCCAAGCATACAAGCCTGCCACTGGGTCATTGGAGGGACCTAGCTAATTGTCCCCAAGTGACCTACTGCTGCCTGCCTATGGTTTGGCCGACCTAGGCCGGAACACGTCCAATGGGAATTAGCTCCGGTGACCAAACCCTTCGTACGATCCAAAGCGTTGGTCCTGGAGCTCTCGTGTTGGGGCAGTGGGAGGAACCTTTCGCCTATACCCTAACTGTATGAGCAGGAAGCTACGCCGCCCGCTCCTACACCCTACCTGACGCCCTAGTCCCTACGTCCAGCCCGACCTGTGCCAGTGCTGGGTGGCCCTACCAACGCCAGTCGATTATCGAAGGCCTGACTTTTTGTTATTTCCCTGCGACCCCCTAACTGAGGGTGCTCCCGCACGCTCACGGGATCCCCCAGCGGCCTGGGCAGTTGCCCCAGTCCAGAGTCGGGCCTGAATCCACACTCCTGAGAGCGCAACAGGACCTCCGGGAGGCTTCTGATTCCGGCCAGAAACCAATCCAGCCGGATGTCGCCCACCAGGGCAAGGGGGTGAAAGGCTTTAGTAGGAGAGGGAAAGAAGAACCCGAAGCCCGGACCAACAGGCCTAAATCCCGCTTCTCCCAGCAGCTACAGGGCGTCACTCCAATCTGCATGCCGTGGGGGAGAGGCTCGAATTTAGACACTGCCAGACCTTCGGCAGGTTAAGTGGGTAGAGGGTGTAAGAGAGCGAAAAAGAAATCTTCATGGAAACAAGATAGCGCCAAGCCTCCAACATCAGGTCAACATCACCACTGACTGCAATCACTCCATCAGCAACCTGGAAAGAAAGAAAAAAATTATTAAAACAAAATTCAACTTATGCTGTACTTTATAACATATAATTGAAGGCATCTCTGCTATATAACAGAAGATATGGTAGCAGAGTACCAGCAGTGGTATGGGGTAGCAGCAGCAGCAGAGTATATCAGCAGTAGCATAGTCTTATGGCTGCAAGAAAACACAGTGTTAATTCAAAAAAATTTTCAAAGTACAAGAAATCTTAGAAGTGGCAGCATTCCAAACATTTCAGCAGCTTGGGGCAGGAACAGCTGTGTTGACACCCGCTGTAAACAAAGTCCACATATGATCCTTAAAGCTATAAATCAACCTTATAGCAGCTTAAATATTACACATAGTATGTCTCAACATATTCAAGGTAAAGTTTACGTAGTTCAATAAATCCTAACTAACCCAAAATGGGTTGAAAGTGGGAGGAATGCAGGACCAGCTCATCTCCGCTACTCGTCCCGTTCCGCCATCTTGCTTTTCATTGCTTACTGGAGTGGCCGCCAGGGGGACGGCAGGCCGTGGAGGGAAATTCAAATCGGATCATTCCATCTTTTTCATATATATATAAATCATTTCTATTTCATTACTAGTATTCAAAGCATTTTTTTTTTCTTAGTGTTGATACAAGATAAAAAGTACACTTGCTTTGCTTAAATTCAACTTTACCCCCAATACGATCCTATCATGACAACGTCTTAAGGCTGCAATAAAAATTTGAATAAACAAGGCTGTCAAATTAAAATGTAATAGAAATACGCGCCTTAATATTAATACATGATTTGAAATAAGCGCTTGCATTATATTACCAGCTGCAAATTCATCAAATTGTTGTAACAGCTATGAAGTGTTGACCGTCTCTTGTCATGGACCTCTATCCTTATTAAAGGCTTATTACTACTTGATTCATAGATCAAATTAAATCCTGATGCTTTAAAGGTGTTCGGTATATAGTCAAATAAATCTTAAATGACCAGCAACGGGGTGAAAGCTGGACAACAAATGCTACCGCAATATTCTTTTCACCGACTACCGCGGATGGCTGCCACGGGGGCTCGAATCTACCTGCCGCGAAATTCAAACCATCATCCAAACCATTTATTCTTATTATCATCATTACCGTCATTTCAAACTGACAGTTTTATACTAACTAAAGATAAGCCCATTAATAACTTACCTGATACACTGATTATACAAAAGAAAATTACAGAGGGGCATAAAACGTTTCGAAAATATGAATGCTGTGAATCGTGTACAGTTCATCTATTAGAAAACTTGGATGTGAATAAACTTGTCTCTTGATTGGTTATTAATCAACAATTACCGAATTATTAACTCTCAATCATTTATCGTCCTTACACTTGAATCATAATAGGTCTGACATCATTAATTATACCCTCTCTTCCAGTATTCACAGTATACCAAATTTTATGGTAGTTAGACCAACAATACATCCTCTGTCATCCTGGTTACTAAACGAGAACGTGTGCAATGCCGTTACAACCAGTGTGATATCTGCATTTTGTTTGGGTTCACATGGAGAAGGCATTTATCCTTAGCAAAGTGGTTAAGTGGACAATGACAAAGTTTGGGATGGAGGTGTGGCTGGTTAGGGTGGTTAGGGCTCTTATGTAGGTGCTCAGTCCCAGGTAAGAGTGAATGGAGAGTTGAGTCATGAGTTTTCCATGAATGTTGGTGTGCATCAGGGGTCAGTTTTGAGTCCCTTGTGGTTTATCATGGTACTTGAAGCCCTCTCATGTGACTCCAGAAATGGACTCTTACGGGAGATGTATGCTGATGATTTGGTGTTTATTCCAGTGCATGAAAGGGAGGTGGAGGAAAGATTTTGCAAGTGGAGAGATGGTATGGGCACAAGGGCTTGACAGTCAATGCAGATAAATCAAAAGTGATGGTATCTAGGGCTGGTGGCAGTACTGTTAAACAAGAGGAAGAGTGGCCATGTGTGATTTGCCCCAAAGACATGGTAAGTAATTCCATCTTGTGCAGTAATTGTGATGGGAACGAGCATAACAGATGTGATTTTAGACGTAAACAGATAAAGCTGATTTCATGTGTGCAGTGTTATAAGGAGAGCAGATGGAGAATGTCAGGTATGAAAGGATTGATCTGGCTGGTAAGTTTCTTTAGTTTGTTAGTGTGTGACAGAGTACTGATGTTTGAGGGACATGTTATGTGCTGGAGATGGGGCTGGGACTACCTCTGTGGCTAGAGTAAGAAGTGGTTTCAAGATATTTTGGAAGCTATTGCCTCTCTCAACACAGAAGGCTTTCCCTCTGTGCTAAAGTTACTTAGAATACAGCATGTGTCATGAGTATAATGCTGTATGATAGCGAGACCTGGCCAGTTACAGAAGAGGATATTCATAGGCTCACACGTACAAAGATGACAATGTTTACGTGGATGAGCATTGCGTCCTTGAATGCGAGACCTGCATGAGCTGTGTTTATGATGGGAGAGTTAAGAGGATGGATGGGACTTTAATGTATTGCTACTGTGGTGGATTGAGATGCTTTGGGCATGTGGAGAGGATGGGGGATGCAGAAAGCGAGAGGTGTGAACATTCGACGGTTGGTGGGTAGGGTTGTGAAATGCAGACTGAAAATAAAGCCCCGAGACAAGGCCATACACCGTGATGTCAGGGATAAGCGACTGAATAGGATGCCTGTCAGAAATCACACAGCATGGAAAGTCGCCATTGGGTGACCAAGAGCAACACATGCAAGCAAGCAGGAGCCTTTATAAATGATACGACAGATCACACAACTCTTCTGCTGAATATTAATGACACAGCCAAAAAAATTAGTAACGATTAAACACAAAAATGGCATTCCTTTGGTCTCATTGTATTATTGGGGTATGTAGTGGTGACCATCATCCACTCACTTGTTGTAATGCTTCCCTAACTTTTCTTTTTTTCCTCTTTAACCCAGGAAATCATTTACAATGCTGGGTGGTAACCACATAACCTAATAACAAGGCAACTACAGCCTACTATGGTGGTCACGTTAACAGGTT
>NC_137067.1:956491-971561 GCF_032717465.1 Coenobita brevimanus | reverse complement strand
CCAAGATATATAAAAAAAAAAAAAAAATTGCCACCCCCAAAAATCCCCCCCCCCACCAACCCCTCGAACCTGCCCCTTGAACCTGCCCCTTGAACCTGCCCCTTGAACCTGCCCCTTGAACCTGCCCCTTGAACCTTACCCTTGAACCACACTCTCAAACCCTGCATCCTTTTCCTTCAACCTCTCCCTCCAACCTCTCCCTCCAACCACACCCTCCAACCACACCCTCCAACCACACCCTCCAACCACACCCTCCAACCACACCCTCCAACCACACCCTCCAACCACACCCTCCAACCACACCCTCCAACCTCTCCCTCCAACCTCTCCCTCCAACCTCTCCCTCCAACCTCACCCTCCAACCTCACCCTCCAACCTCACCCTCCAACCACACCCTCCAACCATACCCTCCAACCTCACCCTCCAACCATACCCTTCAGCCTCACCCTCCAACCATACCCTTCAGCCTCACCCTCCAGCCTCACCCTCCAGCCTCACCCTCCAGCCTCACCCTCCAGCCTCACCCTCCAGCCTCACCCTCCAGCCACACCCTCCAGCCTCTCCCTCCAGCCACACCCTCCAGCCTCTCCCTCCAACCATACCCTCTAACCATACCCTCTAACCATACCCTCCAGCCACACCCTCCAGCCACACCTTCCAACCACACCCTCCAGCCACACCCTCCAGCCACACCCTCCAGCCACACCCTCCAACCACACCCTCCAACCACACCCTCCAACCACACCCTCCAACCACACCCTCCAACCACACCCTCCAACCTCACCCTCCAACCTCACCCTGCAACCTCTCCCTCCAACCTCTCCCTCCATCCTCTCCCTCCATCCTCTCCCTCCAACCTCACCCTCCAGCCACACCCTCCAGCCACACCCTCCAGCCACACCCTCCAGCCACACCCTCCAACCACACCCTCCAACCACACCCTCCAATCTCATCCTCCCTCATCCTCCAACCTCACCCTTCAACTTGCCTAACATTATCCCTTCTTAGCAGGTAAAATTCGTCACCAGACATGGAGATCAACAGCGAGGTGGATTTGCTATCGGAGGCGATCCCAGTGGACTGAAGGATGAGGAATGGAAGAGTTGAATGAAGAGGATGGACAGATAAAGAGGAACAGTTTGAAAATTGGTATGTGTAATAAAGGATGTGATATGTTAGCATGGAGTATGTAAGCATGATAGATGAGCATGATATATAATTATGTGATTAGTATGTGATAGATATGTGATAGATTAATGTATGATAGATAAATATTTGATAGATATGTGATAGATAAGTATGTGATAGATAAATGATAGATAAGTGTGTGATATATATTTGATAAGTATGGGATTAGTATTTGATAGATAAGTGTGACAGATATTTGATAAATATGAGATTAGTATTTGATAGATAAGTGTGATAGATTAGTATTTGATAGATAAATGTGATAGATTAGTATGTGATAAGTATGTGGTAGATTAGTATGTGGTAGATAAGATGGATTTTTTTTTTTTATTCAAGGAAGAAGGAACCAAAGGCCAGGAGTCCACAAGCAGTTCCTTCCAAGAAAAAAAAAAAAAACTAAATACAAAAGAGCCAAATTCAAGATACGTTCATTTTCAGATGCTTGGACACACTGCATTTACAAGACTGGAGATCATAGGAAGTACGAAATACTGAGGGAGACAGTTCCAGCGTTGACCTGTTGCATAAATGATGGACTGGGAGTAATGGTTAACTCTTGCATTAGAGAGTTGGACAGAAAGGGATGAGAGTTTGTTGATAGACGGGTGCTACGCGCCCGCCATTGTGGTGGAGGGATGCAAGCAGACAGTTCAGAGGAGCAGTGACCATCGAAGTAGCAATAGAAAAGAGATAAAGATGCAACAATGCAATGAAGAGACAGAGGTTGAAGGGAGCCAGTAAGAGGAGGAGAGTTGATGAGGCGAATAGCCTTTGACTCCACCCTGCTGAGAAGAGCTGTATGTGGGGAGCCGCCCCACTTACAGGGAGTGTACTCTACACGGGCGAATAAAACCCCGTGTATAAAGTTAACAACTGTGCGGGGGTAAAAGAAGGAACGGAGTCAGCTTGGCACACCTAATCTCTTGGAAGCAGATTTTACAAGATGTAATATTGTGTTTCCAAGTTCAGCTTCGAGAGAATGGCCCAATTATGTTCAAGGGTGATGCAGGATTGAGCTGGAGAGTATTAAACAGTGGGTTACTCCTGTGGAAGATTTTGTCAGGTTGATAGGTGTAAGAACCGAGTCATTGATGCATTAACATGCATCATCATGTTTTGTGTCTGGCTCTTGGTGCTTTTAAGTCCTCCCCAGTTCAGGGTCTGTATGCTGAATCAGGAGTTCCATCACTCTTCCGCCGCCGTGCTTTACTTTCTCCTCGTGCCCATGCTAAGTTGCACTGTTTTCACTCATACCCCTTCTCTACTTCCTTCCAGTCCTGACTTGGGACATGTTTGCCACTCCTAGGACCAAGCCACCTTTTGCAGTTCGAGCTCGTACTCTCCTCTTCGCACTCCTCCCGTACTGTTAGTAATGTTTTTTTCTTTCTGCACGTATCTTTTTCCCCCGTGGCTACTTCTGCGACCCCACGTTTGTCCTTCAGAAGCTTTCTATTGGCCAAAGTCCAATTCTTCTTCTTCATTCTCTGTTCTCAGGTTTTCCGCCCATCTCTTCCCTCCATTCCTCTGCAGTCCCTATATACGCTGATGGTTCAAAAACCCCTGCGGATGTTGGGTTCGTGGTTCTCTTTCCTGACACCTTTTATCATTTTAGCCTTCCTGCTTATACGAGTGTTCTAACAGCAGAGTTATATGCCCTCTTGTTTGCATTGCGGTATATTTGTTATGCCTCCTATCCTTCATTTGTGATACCTGATTCATATAGTGCTCTGTCCCTTCTTTGTGAGGGTCACCTTCTGCTTCTCACCCTTCAGTCCTTCCTATCTTGGAATCGTTGTTTAGTATCTCCTCTGATGGTAAAACAGTCCAGGTCTGTTGGGTCCCAGGTCATGTGGGCATCACGGACGTAAATGTGCTGATCAGTTGGCTCACATGGCTATTTGCAGAGATGCCTCTCCTTCCTTCCTCATTCCAATCTGACTTTTCTTCCTGCGCTATCTTCCCTCCTTCAACACCAAGTGGCAGTCTTGCTGGGAATCTATCACTAATAACAAACTACATGTCAGTTAAACTGTTTATTTCTCCTTGGTTAACCCCTTGCCACCATAACAGGAAGTGGGGAGACTGCTTTAATTTCTTTTGGCAATTGGTCATACTAGTCTTACCCACTCTTATTTGATGTCTGGTGGTCGCCCTCCACTTTGTACTTGTTGCAATGCCATTCTCTCCGTACGCCATATTTTCCTTGATTGTCCTCTTTACACTTTACAGCGAACTGTATTTCCTTTTTCTCTCTTCTCCAACATACCCTCCTTCTTGCAGACTTTCTCCGAGAATCATCGTATTTTTTTGCTTCCATAACAGTCGTGTCCTTCCTTACCTCTGTTGGTCTTCTTTCCGACATCCAATTCCGTTCCTTACTTCAGTAGCCCTGTGTGTGATGTGATATACTTCTCCCATTGACCCATTGCTTTCACCACGCCTTGTCTGTGCTCCCCGGGCCCACCCAGCATACACAACTTGTAGCCGATGATCCGTGTTTGTGCTGGATTGATGACACTAGGTTCCTATTGTTCTTCTTTGATGCATTAAAAACAAGATTATTTTTACCTCAGTCAGAGGTACGAGCCAAGTCAGATAAGTATGTGATAGTATGTGATGAGATAAGTAGGTGTAATAAGTGCATGTATGATAGAGGTGATAAGTATGTAACTAGAAATGTGATAGATAAGATGTGATAGTATTTTATAGATGTGATAGTATTTTATAGATGTGAGTAGATATGTTGTAGATAATTATGTAATAGATACTTGATAGATAAGTATAAGTATGTATTTACCTATTTGTAGTGTGATAGATTAGCATACATATTGGCATGATGTATAGTATCAGCATGTGATGTGTATAGAATAAACATGTGATATATCTAAGCTTGTGATGTTTAATAATGTAATGTATAGACACGTTGTTGACCACATTCATTAGTAAGTTTAGGGGCCAATATGAATTGTTTGGGAAAAAATTGCAATATGTATTTTTCACAACACAGGCCCTTGTGGATGGAGGTCCTATAGTTACTTTCACTTTAACTTGGCCAAAATTAATCATAAAATATCATTTGTAACTAGATTTATGCCATTCAGATAGCACTATTACTCAGCCTGTCATTTTAACCTGATCTACAAAAGTGCCATCAATCCATCTCGAACGTTGACTTGTAGAAAACATATTGGAATAATGCTAGTCACAAAGAAGTGCTGTAAAAAAACAATTATGAACCATAGTGCCATTTTCTGCTAGTGAACTGAGAAATAAGATTCAAGGAAAAATTTTTGGCCAAGTTGAAAAAATACAATATAGCAATAAATGAACTCTATATTTTAAGAACTTTTTATTTTTAAGTAATCCTAGCAATGCCATTTCTAACGAGTTTATTTATAAAACTAATAATATTTTTAAGGATCCTTTATTTTTCAAACTAGTCCTAGAACTTTACCACACGGGCTTGGCAGCTCCATGTCTGCATATCATCTCATGTTTGTATGGAAAGTAACTGTGGTAAAAAAATGCAACACACGACTGTTTGTATTGATAACTGCTGGTTGATTTTAGATTACAAAACTTGTATAGAATCATTTATGTGGGTCGCCCTTGGTCACCCGATGGCAGTTCTTGATGCTGCTCAATCTCCGGCAGCCTCCCTATTGTCACATAACCCTGTCACACTATGGCATTGTCCCATGTCTTTTGGTCTGGCTTTTGCAACACTACGAAACATTCACACATTTTCCACACTCGTTTGTCATCCTTTCATGGCCAAACCACCACAGTCTAGCCCTCCTCATCACACTCCTCCATGCACTCCAGTCCATCCCTCCTAAATTCTTCAGATCCTAAACTTAGCCCCGTCAGGTCTCACTCTTATGGACGCACTACACATCCATTTATTGTTGAATTCTGTATGTTTGAGCATACGAACATCCGCCTTTGCTGCCCAAGTCTTGCAGCAATAAAACATTACTCCTGACACATGCCACATACATACATTAGAGAATTTAAGGGAGCTGCCTAGACACCTGAGTCATCTTATTTACCCTATGTTCCTGCCAGAGTATCCTAACCTATGCTCTCCCAGACCCCCCTTGATGATAACTACCTACGATTGCCACTGGACCAATGTTCGAAGCTCCCAATTCTTATCCGGACCAAAACGACAATACCCTAACCTATCCTAATCATGTGAAAGAGACCTGTTGTCCTAAATGAGACCTAATGTGTCCTAACTAATCTGTGAAAACTGAAGCTTAATAAAAATGGAAGACCAGTGCCAGTGTGGTAAATAATGTTTTTGTTTTTATTGCTGTTAAAAGTAAAATGTTTGAAACTGCCTTTTAAAAATACTATTACTACCAATAAAGTTGATTCAGATTTCCCCCAGTTTTACGAGTTCACTATAGCTGGTTTTTCATCTGATGGAACTAGCCCAGGCAACGGATTGTGGGTGTGGCTGTGTGCAAGTCAGTGACCCTTTGCAATAAGGTAGGAATGAGTCGCCTTGGTTACTAGACCTATTTTATTGACATTTTCGTAAGAGTAGGATAGATGAGGTGAAGGGAGAGGAGTGAGAGAAGGCGAGGAGAAGAAAGATGGAGAGTGGGAGAAAAAGAATTGATAAAGGGTAGAGGGGAAAAGAAGACATGAAGAGGGCGAGAAAGAATGGGTAGAGGGATGAGATGGTGGAAGTGTGGAGGGAGAGATGAGATTGAGGGGGAGAGGAATCGAGGGATGAGGGGGGGGGAGATGAGAATGAGGGGGAGAGGAAACGAGGGAAGAGGGGGGGGGGAGATGAGATTGAGGGATGAGAGGGAGATGAGATTGAAGGATGAGAGGGAGAGATGAGATTAAGGGATGAGAGGGAGATGAGATTGAAGGATGAGAGGGAGATGAGACTGAAGGATGAGAGAGAGGGAGATGAGACTGAGGGGTGAGAGAGAGGAGATTGAGGGAGATGGGGAGAGATGGATGGAGGGTTGATGGAGATGAGAGAGAGAGGAGATGAAGGGATGAGTGAGATGAAGAGAGAAGAAACAGATGCGAGATTAGCTGGAGTATATGAGGATGATGATGAGGAAAGGGCAGCCTGATGGTGCAGAAGGACGGGGGAGACCGAGGATGAGATGGAGGTATAAGCTTTGGAGAGAGGGTAGTGCCAGATGATGAAGGACAAGTTGACATGAAGCATATTAGTTTCTGGCCACCCCTTTCGGGATTAAGTGCTACAGACAGTTGAATAGATGCTTAGATTTCATATATTTGCCATATTTACAAAATATAGAACGATTCTCGGTAATCCGTTTTCTCTGGTCCATACGGTAAGATTACGCGTTTTCTATGGTCCATAAATGCTAGGAATGAAGGTTATTTGCTAATTGGCTCTTTTCTTTCTTCCAGAATGTTTTATATATTTGTCCCTATTATTTTTATTATTAATATTATCAATCAGACGGTGGATTTGTGTCGCTATAAAAAAAATTTCAGAAGGTCCCGGATGTTTTGCTCGGGGGAGACCGGCAGCCATTTTGAGAGCGGTGGAGGTGGAGCGGGTGCTGGAGATGCTGCTGTTTTTCGTGATAATTGTTGGGTCATTGGATGGCAAGACGTCTAAAAGTGGGTCAAAAAAGTCTTCGAAGATTCCGGGAGCAAGAGGGAAGGACTGTGACATCGAAGTGGACATGGAAACTAATGGGGACAGACCACTCAAGGTAAGCGTCTGTTCGTCACCTGGCCGGCCCTATACCTGGAGCGAAAGTTTAAGGTGAATAATATTTGTGAAGATGAAATGCAGGGTCTTAGGATATTCTTGAGTGTGATTTGTTTTAGTTTTGGCATTGAATTTTGTGGCAATGTGGTTTTAGATTTAGCAAAATATAGGGTAATTGTTTGGGGGTCCCTGGCTTACCTGATGTGAACCCCTGTAGATAAGCTTTACCTTTCTGCAGGTAACCCATGCTTTTGAGGGATCTGTTGTTACTGTTATTATTATTATTATTTGTATTATTGCTATTTTTATTGTTATATCATCAATTAGACGCTGGTTATTATGTCGCTGTTAAATATTCCAGGTCCCGGATGTTTACCTGGGTGGAGGAAGGCAGCCATTTTAAGGTGGTGACGATTCAGCTGGTTTTTCACGTTAAATGTGTGGGTCAGCGGATATCAAGACGTCAAGAAACAGGTCAAAAAGCGTTCCCCCATACCCAGGAGCAAGATGGGGAACGGTGACATCGAATTAATGGGCACAGGTGACCCATCAGGTAAGCGTATGTTTTGGCAATTTTCCTTCCCCATACCTCCAATGAAATACGTTGAATTATATTTTTGAAGATGAATTACAGGTTATGATATTTTTTTTAGTGTGATTTATTCAGTTTTGGTGATATTTGTGACCAGGTATAGCTATAGCCTAAGGTAGTGTATCTACGTGACTCTAGGCTTGGATTAATGTGAACGCTGTGGACTGCAGGCTTAAATTTCCATCTTTTTAGACAGCCCCCTTGTTTTTGAGGGCTAAGGAAGTATTTGAGGGACGTTTGTAGCTCATAACCAGGCCACTTCACTGCCTGGTTATGTCAGTGCCATCACGTGAAGGCACCCTGACCCTAACCAAACTGATTTCCTGGCAATTTTGTTTTGGGAAGGAGGGATAAATTGCCTTTTTTTTTTTTTTTTTTTTCCAGTTTTTACATTACCCTTTTGTTCACAGGTTGGACCAGCTGGAGCAATCACTTGCCTGTGGTTGATGTGTCTTATCAATTGGACAAACTGGAGTACTGCAACAACCACAAATGACACCCAATTGGAAGGCAAGTATCTGTCTATTTATATATATTTTTTCTCTCCATATAAATGATGAATATTACACACTGGAAGTTAAAATAAAAGGGTGATTAATATATGACAGATTGAGTGTTGATTTTCTTTCCAGTTTTTACCTTACTATTTTGTCCTCAGCCTGGCGCGTCAGGAGTGATTGCTTGCCTGTGGTTTATAGGTCTTAGCGCTTGGACAGACTGGGGTACCACGGCTCGAAGTGACGCCAAATTGGAAGGCAAAGTATATCCTATTTTATAATGCTTTTGTCTTTTTTGTACTGCCTTTTATTTTTTTGAAATATTTCTCTCTTTCTTTCTGTAAGTCATTGATGAATATTACCCAGTGTTAAGTTGACCATAAACAAATCCTCTCCATTCACCCTGTCCCCTGCCAGTTTGTTGCCCTTCCTCCAACTCACACCCCCTGTCATATACCTTTTTTTTATATTTTTCACATATTCAATCTGTTTTTGGAGCTGCTTTTATTAATTTCAACATTATTTCAGATCTGGACATGTACCAATGGTCTCCTTGTATGGTGAAGTGCGAAAACCGTGGCCCGTTTGGATTTCACATGCCTTGGGGTGCCTCTCGCCTCTCTTGTTTATTGCGGATGGCTTCGTTAAGGAGTACCCAGCCAGGTGTGTGTGCCTGGCTCACACTTGATTACCTGCTTGCTTATTTACCTACCTACTTGCTTATTTCTTTCCAGCTCGTTTACTTAAATTACACATCTTATTTGTCCACACTTCATTACCTGCTTGCTTACTGACTTACCTACCTGCTTGTATATTTACCTGCTTTCTTTTTAAGACACCCACTTGTTTAAGTAACACTTCTTATTTATTTGTCCACAATTACCTGCTTGCTTATTGACATTACTTTTATATTTACCTAATGGTTTCTTAGATACCTGCTTAATTGTTTATATAGACTGTATATTTTGTACTTGCTTCATTCTCAATTTTTTGCTTTGTCATTTATTCATTAACGTAAATTACAGTACTTTTCAGTCGTTCCCTAGTGCTTTATTTTCTTTTACCACCAATTATTATTATTAATATTTGTGATTATTATTATTATTTTGCATAGTTGCAAGTTTTTCAGTAATTGTCATGTATTGATTAACATTATAGCACTTCACCCTTATCCTAGTGCATTATTTTTTATTTCTTTTTTACCAACAGTTATTATTAGTCATTATTATTATTATTATTATTATTATTGTTGCATAGTTCCAAGTTTATTGTCATTTATTCATTACTATTATAGCACTTCACCTTGTCCTAATGCTTTGCTTATTTTGCAGATACTCTCGAAAAATACATGGTGATGGTGAGGCGTGCAAGAGGAAGCCAGCCAGGATTCCTTTGACTTAAATTGTTAGTAATGAATGTTTTACTGATTTCACTCACTAGTCCTTCATTCATGTCTTCTGATTCATTGAGTATATTGTTTGCTTGTTAATGATTTTGTCTAGTAATTGATTATTTTGATGCTTCACTTGTATGCCTTATAATTTGGTCTTATTGTTGTTTTTTAGGATTATTATTATTATTATTATTATTATTATTAGGATTATCAGGGCTCTTGCTAACTGGCGATGGTTGCAAGCCATTTGGCTCCTGAGGTTTAAGATTTACGAGCCAAATAAAATTTTAGTAGCGAAACTGACTACAAGCCAATATATTTTACGAGCATTATATTTATTTATTTTCTTATATATTGTGATGATTAGAATCCTATAATGAGGTTTTAAACATTCACAGTGGCGACAAGGAAAGACTGAATAATCGATCACAACTTGCTTTCTTGTTCATTCAAGTGAAATTAACTTATTTTGTAGTTTACTGGGTTTTGAAGTGGATGTATTTTCTCCTCATGAAAAGGCAACTTAGTAAAGTTTGTTCACGGGAGGGAAAAATTACTTGTATTTGTGAGCTGTGGTGCGCCAAACAAGAGCCCTGATTATTAGTATCATTATTATTTTCCATTGCGTTTGTATGTTTTAATATTCTTAGTGTATTCCTGCTACCTCAGACCAATTTTACCCACCTCATGCAGTGGTTATTAAACTGAAAATGTATAGTGAAGACAATACTTTGAGGCAGTGCAACATTAATTCCCCATAGAATAATTGAAGTGTATTGTTATTATTAATACTGTTGTTATTATTATTATTATTTTTTTTTTAGAGCTTCGTGGAGTTTGGTGTAGGAAATCCTCATAGAAGCATTGACTTGTTTTTATTATTATTACGGTGATTGTTATTATCGCTACATATTTTTAAGTCGAAGAGCTTGGTGAAGTTTGGTGTAGGAATTTTCATAGAATCATCGAAGTGTATTATTTTATTTGTGGTAGGTGGGGGCGCTTACCATCCACTCACTCAACGTAGTGTTGCTCTCGGGTGTCTGCCCTGTCCTTTCCTCCATCCTTCTTTCCTTCCATCTTCTTCTGTCTTTCTTTCCTGCATTCTTTCCTCGTCTTTCTGCCTGCGGGTGACCTTGTACTCTCTCTTCTGTTTTTCATTCCTTCATTCTGTCCTCTTCCTTCTACCTGTGGGTGCCTCTACACTGAGTGACAAGCCAAATGGTTTCCTGTACACCAGGAAACGATTTACTACGCTGGGTGGTAACCATATAACCAAATTTTGGCACCTCGTGGTTTAGTGGGTAATTATTGTGCTCCAATTGGTGAAGGTTTATATCCAAGGGGTGATTGGGGTTTCTTGGTCCCGTAATGCCACTCAGGGATGAGTGAGGTTGGTCTCTCTCATCTTAAATGTTAGAATTAACTGCCTAGCCCTGGGCTCCTACGCTCCTCATAGGGCAACGTAGGATTGGATGATGGATGGATTATTATTGTTATTGTTATTATTACAGTTATTAATTATTATTGCCGTACATTTTTGTATGGAAGAGTTGGAGTTAGGTGTAGGAATGGAACACTGCCTTAGTGTTGGCAATTTTTTTTTTTTGTTGGTGTTGGCAACTTGTCTTTAGTGTTAGCAACTTGTTTTTAGTGTTGGCAACTCGTCTTTCTTGTTGTTGGCAATTTGTCTTGTTGTTTTTGTCTTGTTGTACCCATTTCTTTTCCAAATAGTCTTTTCAAGTTTGTTAGGGGACACAGCAAAGAAGTTAGATAGCCACTGCCCTCCTATACAGCAGGCAATGCTGTAGGGAAACGTGTGTAGTCTAGTTAGGGCCATAGGTGTTTTAGTAGTTGTCACGTGATGTAATGCAATTGAATAGTGATGTTAAACTTAATTTGCAGAGTATCTAATTGCTGTACGATTGGTTGTCGTGATGTTATGCCGTTGAATAATGATGATAGATTTAATTTGCAGAATATCTAATTGCTGTGTAATTGGTTGTCATGATGTTATGCCGTTGAATAGTGGTTAGACTTAATTTTGCAGAATGTCACTTGCTGTACGATTGGTTGTCATAATGCTGTTGTATAGTGATGTTAGACTGAATTTGCCTCTAACAATATATACAATGGTCCTGGTTATACAGTTTTTGGCTGTAACATTGCTTATATTATCCTGCTCTTGTTAGATGGTATCAGTATACAATTTTTAAGTAGGTAAAGGTATAATTAGTCTGTTTTTGAGAGATAAATTGAGTATTGCTAGCAAGTTATGACTGTCTTGAATTTTGATGAGGCTTAGTTTCGAGGCATGAGTCTTCTTGGTTACTAGTCCAGTTATTTCATAAATCCGACCACCTTTTGCCATAAACCAAAGTGAAAGGGATTACAGATATTTGTCAGGTTGAAGTAAATACACTTTATATAATTTATTTGTTATTTTTTCGGTGGATGAAGAAGTTTGATAAAATTGGTTTGAGGTAGTGTGAATAAAATCTGTAGTTGATGTAATTAAATGGATAGACTGTAAATAAGGTTAATGCAGTGTGAGGTGAATGAATTATATGTTTTAAATTTCCCGTTGGATAAAATAAAGTACAAGTTGATGTACAGAATATTATGGTTGTGGTAGTAATAAATATTGTCATCAGTTTACATATTTATATTTAGGTTGGTGATGGAGTGGTTGCAGTTAGTGGCGATGAAGACCAGACCAGACCCGAAACCTGATGTTGCAGGCGTGGCGCTATCTTGTTTCCATGAAGATTTCTTTTTCGCTCTCTTACACCCTCTACCCACTTAACCTGCCGAAGGTCTGGCAGTGTCTAAATTCGAGCCTCTCCCCCACGGCATGCAGATTGGAGTGACGCCCTGTAGCTGCTGGGAGAAGCGGGATTTAGGCCTGTTGGTCCGGGCTTCGGGTTCTTCTTTCCTCTCCTACTAAAGCCTTTCACCCCCTTGCCCTGGTGGACGACATCCGGCTGGATTGGTTTCTGGCCGGAATCTGAAACCTCCCGGAGGTCCTGTTGCGCACTCAGGAGTGTGGATTCAGGCCCGACTCTGGACTGGGGCAACTGCCGAGCCGCTGGGGGATCCCGTGAGCGTGCGGGAGCACCCTCAGTTAGGGGGTCGCAGGAAATAGCTTAAAAGTCGAGCCTTCGATAATCGACTGGCGTTGGTAGGGCCACCCAGCACTGGCACAGGTCGGGCTGGAAGTAGGGACTAGGGCGTCAGGTAGGGTGTAGGAGCGGGCGGCGTAGCTTCCTGCTCCTACAGTTAGGGTATAGGCGAAAGGTTCCTCCCACTGCCCCAACACGAGCTCCAGGATTAGCGCTTTGGATAGTACGAAGGTTTGGTCACCGGAGCTAATTCCCATTGGACGTGTTCCGGCCTAGGTCGGCCAAACCATAGGCAGGCAGCAGTAGGTCACTTAGGGACAATTAGCTAGGTCCCTCCCATGACCCAGTGGCACCCATCCAACCATACCCAGCCACACACCCACATCTAACCATCAACCTGCCCACACAATCATCCACACATCCCATTGGGGGCACGGTGGCTCAGAAGTAGAGTGCCCGACTCGTAATCGCGAGGTTGCGAGTTCGAGCCTTTCACGGGTCACCGTTGCCAGGAATGGTAGCGCGCTCCTGTAACCTAGCGGGGCTATATGGCATTAGTTGCCTAGCTCAGGGATGATTAAATACTTCATGCATCCAACCACCTACCCATACCTACCCACCCACAGATACCCATCCATCTGCCCATCCACACACCCATCCAAGCACACCCACACACCCAGTCAAACCAAATCCACCCACACCCCCGTCAGCCAAACCCCTGTACCCACCCAACCCATCTAATGAAATCAACCCCCCTCCACCCAGCCAAACCCTTATACGTGTACCCACCCAAACCATCTAAAGAAATAAACCCCACCCCCCGGCCAAACCCCAATACCCACTATACCCACCCGACCCATCTAATGAAATCACCCCCCCCCTCCCCTCACCCAAACCCCTGTACCCACCCAACCCATCTAATGAAATCAACCCCCCTAGCCCACCCCGTGTACCCCGCCAACCCATCAACCCCCCAGCCAACCCCCCGTAACCACTGTACCAACCCAACCCGTCAACCCCCCAGCCAACCCCTGCACCCACTGTACCCTCCAAACCCAACAACCCCCCAAGGCAACCCACTCTACCCACCCAACCCATCAACCCCCCCAGCCAACCCCCTGTACCCACCCAACCCATCAACCCCCCCAGCCAACCCCCTGTACCCACCCAACCCCCTGTACCCACCCAACCCATCAACCCCCCCAGCCAACCCCCTGTACCCACCCAACCCATCAACCCCCCCCCAGCAACCCCCTGTACCCACCCAACCCATCAACCCCCCCAGCCAACCCCCTGTACCCACCCAACCCATCCACCCCCCCAGCCAACCCCCATGTCCCACCCAACCCATGAACCCCTCCACCCAACACCCTCTTCCCACCCAACCCAAAAAATGCCCCCAGCAAAACCCCTGTACCCCATGTACCCAGCCAACCCATCAACCTCCCCAGCAAACCCCCTGTACCCACCCAACCCATCAACCTCCCCAGCCAACCTCCTGTACTCACCCAACCCATCAACCCCTCCAGCCAACCCCCTGTACCCACCCAACCCATCAACCGCCCCCAGCCAACCCCTGTACCCACCCAACCCATCAACCGCCCCCAGCAAACCCCCTGTACCCAGCCAACCCATCAACCTAACCAGCAAACCCCCTGTACCCACCCAACCCGCCAACCCCCTGTACCCACCCAACCCGCCAACCCCCTGTACCCACCCAACCCGCCAACCCCCTGTACCCACCCAACCCGCCAACCCCCTGTACCCACCCAACCCGCCAACCCCCTGTACCCACCCAACCCGCCAACCCCCTGTACCCACCCAACCCGCCAACCCCCTGTACCCACCCAACCCGCCAACCCCCTGTACCCACCCAACCCGCCAACCCCTGTACCCACCCAACCCGCCAACCCCTGTACCCACCCAACCCGCCAACCCCTGTACCCACCCAACCCCCCAGCCAACCCTCTGTACCCACTCAACCCATCAACCCCCTGTACCCACCCAACCCATCAACCCCCTGTACCCACCCAACCCATCAACCCCCTGTACCCACCCAACCCATCAACCCCCTGTACCCACCCAACCCATCAACCCCCTGTACCCACCCAACCCATCAACCCCCTGTACCCACCCAACCCATCAACCCCCTGTACCCACCCAACCCATCAACCCCCTGTACCCACTCAACCCATCAACCCCCTGTACCCACCCAACCCTCTGTACACACCCAACCCATCAACCCCCCCAGCCAACCCCCTGTACCTACTGTACCCACCCAACCCATCAACTCCCCCAGCCAACCCCCTGTACCTACTGTACCCACCCAACCCATCAACCCCCCCAGCCAACCCCCTGTACCTACTGTACCCACCCAACCCATGGACTCCCCCAGCCAACCCCCTGTACCCACCCAACCCATCAACCCCCCAGCCAACCCCCTGTACCCACCCAACCCATCAACCCCCCCAGCCAACCCCCTGTACCCACCCAACCCATGAACCCCCCCAGCCAACCCCCTGTACCCACCCAACCCCCCCAGCCAACCCCCTGTACCCA
>NC_137067.1:923991-951491 GCF_032717465.1 Coenobita brevimanus | reverse complement strand
CCTTGACCAGTCACCCTCTCATTCCTACCTTGCCACCAACCCACTTCTGCCCCCACCCCATCAACCTACAACTCACCCACACACCTACATGCCTATCTTTTCACCTTTCCTCCCATGGAACCACTTTCCCTTGTCCATCCAGCCACTTGCCAACTTACCCACCTACCAACCTGTCTATGTGTACTTACCTTCCCAGCCTCCTTACTGCCAAATTACTTACCTTCCCAGCCACCCTACTACTCCATTACCTTCCCAGCCATCCTACTACATACCTACATAGTTACATTCCCAGTGACCCAGCAACCTACCTACTTTCCCAGCCACCAACTAACCTATCATCTTTCCCATCCCTACCTACCTTCCCAGGCTCATTACTACCTACATAATTACATTACCAGTCACCCACTAACCTACCTGCCTACCTTCCTACATATTGACCCAGCCATCCACCCTTCCTCACCCACTCAGTCTCTCCTCATCCACCTACTGAACCACCCATCAACACACCATTTACCTATGTACCAATCTTCCCAGCCACCCATCCAAGAACCCACGTACCCACTCACCTACCAACCCATCTATCCATCCACCCATGTCCAGCAAACCATTTAACCCATGACACCTATACCGTCATTGAAATACCTATATTTATCCACATATCCCTACTCATCCACCTACATCAAACCACCCATTATCACACCCACCCTCACAACTCTTATACCCATTAACCCACCGACCCTCAGACATCTTTGGTACAGAGACACACACATTCTCAGTGTCACACACACCATACACCTCTTCATAGAGACATGGTCAGTGTCACCTATTGGCCATATACCTCTTCATACAGAGACATGCTACTGACCATACACCTCTTCATACAGAGACCTCCTCAGTGTCTTACACCTCTTCAGTGTCACACACATACCATACACCTCTTCATATACATGCATGTGTATATATAGACACACACTTCAGAAAACTACTCACACTTCCAAGATATACACCCACCAGATATACACCCACCAACAATTCATGTACCAGACTCATTGGAATAAATAACATAATATTGTATGAAGGGAAAAGAAAGGAAGTGATAACAAATGAAAAGTTTATTGTTCCAATGCAGTTATAACATGTGAATTTGTTAACATGTGGTTTTACATCCTTAGACTTTTATCACATGGTGCCAATGAAACAAGGAGGGCAACCCCATAGACTTGTGCGAGTTCAATTACACCTACATCTCGCACATAGATACTTGGCAGAACCTATCTGTGGCGCTTTGTTATGCCTGTGGCGGCTTCGCTGCCACAGGCATAGCCGCCACAGCCATTGACAGCTCATGACACTTGACCCCAAACACAAGTCTAAATGAATTTTTAAAGATAGGTTCTGCCCGGCCGCACAATACTGCTCAATTTCGGTACGCTGTTCCCATTCGTCCTGTATTACAGTGCATTCCTTTCAAATACACCACAATACATTCGGAATGAAAACAGCTATATCACCCAAATAGTACAGTGTTATACGAGCAGCAGACAGAACGTCTAACTACACACATGCATATAAATTAAAAAAGCCACTTACAGATTGACAGGGGGAAAGAAGGCCACTTAATAAAAAAGATTGACTGGAGAAAGAAGCCCACTTTGTAAAAAAGCCACTTACTGATTGACAGGGGAAAGAAAACAAGTAAAATATAGAGAGTGAAGTGCGATACTTGAGGGGGGGGGGGGGAATGATATCGGAGAATAAGTCAAATGTACTATAGGACCTGCCGGACTTTTTTTTTTTTTTTTTTGGGGGGGGGGGGATGAAAACAAGTCAAATATACTGGGGAAACTGAGGTAAACCAGGGATGAGAGGCTCTGAGAAAATTACTGAAATAGGTCGAGGAGGTGTGGGAGGAAGTGGGGTTATGGGCACAGTACTATAAGAGGTGGTGAGGGGTTGTAGGGAGGGGTACAAGATAGTAGAGGGGTTGTAAAAGGCAAACGGTCGGGAGGTGGGGGGGAATCGTTGGGTGCTTATGTGTTAATGATGCGGGGGGGTTGGGGAGGGGGGGGGCCATGGGTGACTGTGATTCGTGCGGGGGGGGGGGGGGAAATAACCGCATATGCAAACACCCTTCTTCTCCACACTAGTACCTTCACACATCTTATACAACCACCCATCACTCACAACAAGCATGCCAAACATTACTGACAACCAATTGACCACACATAAACAACCACCAAACACTCCTACCACCATCCACTCAACTCCCCACCGAACAACCAAACCTCCTACCACCATCCACACCAATTACCAAGCAATACTGCAAACAATTCTCACCCTTATTGAGCACCATAAAACCTTACACCCTCATTCAATTTTTTCAACCCACAGCCAAAACACCTCAGCCTTTAAAAAATATATATATATACAATTACAACATATGAACCATTGTCCACATCAAACAACAAACCAACAACCTCATCAATATTACCCATGCTGTTGGTTGAGAGGTGGAAAAAAAAAAAATCCACTTCATTTGGTTTCTTACCAACCAACATGTCAATAAAGAGAGAGAGTTTACTCATACCATTCCAGAAAACCCCCTACCATGTACCCCATATGAAGTGTATTAGTGCCAAAGTCATGATATGTGGGAGTAAATGTTATGTAGCATGACAGTGGTGTGTACCCTATGGAGAGAGAAAAAAAAAAAAAAAAAAAAAAAAAAAGGCCAGCCATACAAGCGTCAAGCCTACCACCTTGCACAACCAAGGCCAGAACACATACAATGGGAATTAGCTCCAGAACCCGAACCTCGTAAAATCCATACACTAATCCTGATGCTCCTGTTCACACAATGGAAGGGACCTATTGCCTATATCCTTATTGTTATACTTCAAAATACAACAACCTGACGTACTACAGAAACTATGAACAAATTTGCCAATATTTCAAAGTGCCAAGAGCATACGTAAACTCTCAATACAGTAAAAGTCCTGTAATCCGAACCACAGGGGACCGTGGATCTTTCAGACTATTGGGAAAGCCCTTTAAAAACATCATAAAGATGTACATGATCATTTAATAAACCCTTACATTTTTATGGGTTACTGTTTTAGCCACCAAAAAAAATCCGAGCTGACAATGAATAGTTGCAGGCTGGTACCCCCAAGCCCAAAGGCAAATAAACCCTTAGATAAAGCCCCCAAAAAATTGCACACATCCAAAAAATAAATAAATAAATATTTATAAAATTAACAAAGGTAAAATATCAGGGGCATTTCATCCTAACATTTTCGTAGTCTTCGGATTTTCCGATTATCAGTGCCCACCTTACAGGAATTTCACTGTATTTATACCCGAAACATTTATAAACCAAGAGTATTACAGCACATTCCCAATCAAAAGGAGGAATGGAGGGGACTAAACAAATGTTTTCATATTAAGCCTGTAAAAGCCAAAAAAAAAAAAAAAAAAACCTACTATGGAATACATAGCAAAGACACCAGTGAACAAGCATGAGAGAGAACCAGACAAATTATTACACCAGTATCAGAATGAAACCTCAGCTGATCAGTCAAAACCACATAGGTGAAACAACCAACCTAAATTCCTATACAACTCTATAAAATGCAAAAGTCATGTTAAAGATACAGGAACTATACTTGCCAACAACAATAGCTATGTTAAGGAAGCAGACATGTGCAAACTTGTAAATAATACCTGCCAAACAGCATTCCCTAATGAATAACCACATGGATATCATACTACATGCAAAACCACACTAACTGGTAAGCATTTAACTTGAAAGAAAATGAAAACATGGAAAATTAACCTCGACCACAAGCAAAGGGACTGCATGAAATACCCAGCTCACTGTAAACACAATGTACACATGAATCGAGAGCCCATCCTATTATAATCTGCCACTAAACCAAAGATATATAACAGAAATATGGAACAATAGTAACATACTCTCAATAAAAAACCCAATAGACATGACCATCAACCTACAGACCACTTCCACTTCCTTGTATTGTAACCAAAATGATAGAATGAGTTAATAATAGATGGACAGAACATTTTTTGGACAGTCATGTGTAACAAAGCTCGTAACTTGCTATAAAACCAACAAACACTGTAAGAAACGGATGGATGTGTAGAAAGTATGATTAAACTTCAAAAAACCTCTGGACAGATCATGAAGGGTTAACGTGGACACAACTACAAACAAGAGATGCAAACCTTCTACAATGGACCCAGAAATTCCAAAAAATTGAACAAGAAAACATATAGAGGAAGGTACTCAAACTGGAAAAAAAAAAAAAAAATGCCAGGTTCAAGTCATCCAAGGAACAGCCCTCCATGTATTCAATATGGACACAGTGCCAAAGTCATGACCAGGCCTGGGATCAATTATGATTTGATTTAAAATTGCATTCAAAGTGATTAACAATGTGAAATGGAAATTATTTGGGATTGAGAAAAAACAAAAAAAATTGAATTGAACTGCACTTGGTAGCAATGAACTAATATGAATTGACTGACTGGATTATATTTTCTTATAATGTAATATGTAATTGCAGTATTGTACTAGAATTAACTTACAGTATACTCAAACAGTAAAATATACAATGTTTTAAAATATACAATCTTCTATCACAAATTAATGTATCAAGTGAAGTATGTTATTTTTCAGTATACTCAAATATACAGTAACATTTACAGTTGGGTATCAAGTTCAAAATAAAATAAAGTGAAGTAACCTTTTACATTTATATTAATTTTCATTTATTTGAACAACTATTTCCTGCTCCTTATTTGATTTTGATTTGAAAACATCTTAACTGAAGGAAATATCAACTATAATGAACTGAACTGAACAGATTTCCTTTTCCTTTTAATGATTTGTAATTAATTCAATTTTTATTCTCACCCGATTTTCATTGACAAAAATAAATTGACGCCAGCCCTGGTTGTGACACATAAAAGTCAATGGAACCATGTGAAGCAGATGCAGAATTGAAGGTGGCCATAAAAAAAAAAACCACACACACACAAATTACAAGCCACACAAACAAGCACACCCTCACAATATCATCCATACAACCAAGTCCAAGCATACAAGCCTGCCACTGGGTCATTGGAGGAACCTAGCTAATTGTCCCTAAGTGACCTACTGCTGCCTGCCTATGGTTTGGCCGACCTAGGCCGGAACATGTCCAATGGGAATTAGCTCCGGTGACCAAACCTTCGTACTATCCAAAGCGCTAATCCTGGAGCTCGTGTTGGGGCAGTGGGAGGAACCTTTCGCCTATACCCTAACTGTAGGAGCAGGAAGCTACGCCGCCCGCTCCTACACCCTACCTGACGCCCTAGTCCCTACTTCCAGCCCGACCTGTGCCAGTGCTGGGTGGCCCTACCAACGCCAGTCGATTATCGAAGGCTCGACTTTTAAGCTATTTCCTGCGACCCCCTAACTGAGGGTGCTCCCGCACGCTCACGGGATCCCCCAGCGGCTCGGCAGTTGCCCCAGTCCAGAGTCGGGCCTGAATCCACACTCCTGAGTGCGCAACAGGACCTCCGGGAGGTTTCAGATTCCGGCCAGAAACCAATCCAGCCGGATGTCGTCCACCAGGGCAAGGGGGGGAAAGGCTTTAGTAAGAGAGGAAAGAAGAACCCGAAGCCCGGACCAACAGGCCTAAATCCCGCTTCTCCCAGCAGCTACAGGGCGTCACTCCAATCTGCATGCCGTGGGGGAGAGGCTCGAATTTAGACACTGCCAGACCTTCGGCAGGTTAAGTGGGTAGAGGGTGTAAGAGAGCGAAAAAGAAATCTTCATGGAAACAAGATAGCGCCAAGCCTGGGACATCAGGTCAACATCACCACTGACTGCAATCACTCCAGCAGCAACCTGGAAAGAAAGAAAAAAATTATTAACACAAAATTCAACTTATGCTGTACTTGACAACATATAATTGAAGGCATCTCTGCTATATAACAGAATATATGGTAGCAGAGTACCAGCAGCATAGGGTATAAGCAGTGGTATGGGGTAGCAGCGGCAGCAGCAGAGTATATCAGCAGTAGCATAGTCTTATGGCTGCAAGAAAACACAATGTTAATTCAAAAAAGTTTTCAAAGTACAAGAAATATTAGAAGTGCCAGCATTCCAAACATTTCAGCAGCTTGGGGCAGGAACAGCTGTGTTGACACCTGCTGTAAACAAAGTCCACATATGGTCCGTAAAGCCATAAATCAACCTTATACCAGCTTAAATATTACACATAGTATGTCTCAACATATTCAAGGTAAAGTTTACGTAGTTCAATAAATCCTAACTAACCCAAAATGGGTTGAAAGTGGGAGGAATGCAGGACCAGCCTATCTCGCTACCGTCCCGTTCCGCCATCTTGCTTTTCATTGCTTACTGGAGTGGCCGCCAGGGGGACGGCAGGCCGTGGAGGGAAATTCAAATCGGATCATTCCATCTTTTTCATATATATAAATCATTTCTATTTCATTACTAGTATTCAAAGCATTTTTTTTTTTCTTAGTGTTGATATAAGATAAAAAGTACACTTGCTTTGCTTAAATTCAACTTTACCCCCAATACGATCCTATCATGACAACGTCTTAAGGCTGCAATAAAAATTTGAATAAACAAGGCTGTCAAATTAAAATGTAATAGAAATACGCGCCTTAATATTAATACATGATTTGAAATAAGCGCTTGCATTATATTACCAGCTGCAAATTCATCAAATTGTTGTAACAGCTATGAAGTGTTGACCGTCTCTTGTCATGGACCTCTATCCTTATTAAAGGCTTATTACTACTTGATTCATAGATCAAATTAATCCTGATGCTTTAAAGGTGTTCGGTATATAGTCAAATAAATCTTAAATGACCAGCAAGGCGGTGAAAGTTGACAAATAAATGCTACTGCAATATTCTTTTCACCGACTACCGTGATGGCCGCCACGGGGCTCAGACCTACCTGCCGCGAAATTCAAACCATCATCCAAACCATTTATTCTTATTATCATCATTACCGTCATTTCAAACTGACAGTTTTATACTAACTAAAGATAAGCCCATTAATAACTTACCTGATACACTGATTATACAAAAGATAATTACAGAGGGGCATAAAATGTTTCGAAAAAATGATTGCTGTGAATCGTGTACAGTTCATCTATTAGAAAACTTGGATGTGAATAAACTTGTCTCTTGATTGGTTATTAATCAACAATTACCGAATTATTAACTCTCAATCATTTATCGTCCTTACACTTGAATCATAATAGGTCTGACATCATTAATTATACCCTCACTTCCAGTATTCACAGTATACCAAATTTTATGGTAGTTATACCAACAATACATCCTCTGTCATCCTGGTTACTAAACGAGAACGTGTGCAATAATGACGTCACAACCAGTGTGATATCTGCATTTTGTTTGGGTTCATATGGAGAAGGCATTTATCCTTAGCAAAGTGGTTAAGTGGACAATGACAAAGTTTGGGATGGAGGTGTGGCTGGTTAGGATGGTTATGGCTCTTATGTAGGTGCTCAGTCCCAAGTAAGAGTGAATGGAGAGTTGATTGATGAGTTTTCCATGAATGTTGGTGTGCATCAGGGGTCAGTTTTGAGTCCCTTGTGGTTTATCATGGTACTTGAAGCCCTCTCATGTGACTCCAGAAATGGACTCTTACGGGAGATGTATGCTGATGATTTGGTGTTTATTCCAGTGCATGAAAGGGAAGTGGAGGAAAGATTTAGCAAGTGGAGAGATGGTATGGGCACAAGGGCTTGACAGTCAATGCAGATAAATCAAAAGTGATGGTATCTAGGGCTGGTGGCAGTACTGTCAAACAAGAGGAAGAGTGGCCATGTGTGATTTGCCCCAAAGACATGGTAAGTAATTCCATCTTGTGCAGTAATTGTGATGGGAACGAGCATAACAGATGTGATTTTAGACGTAAACAGATAAAGCTGATTTCATGTGTGCAGTGTTACGAGGAGAGCAGATGGAGAATGTCAGGTGTGAAAGGATTGATCTGGCTGGTAAGTTTCTTTAGTATGTTAGTGTGTGAAAGAGTATTGATGTTTGGGGGATGTGTTATGTGCTGGAGATGGGGCTGGGACTACCTCTGTGGCTAGAGTAAGAAGTGGTTTCAAGATATTTTGGAAGCTATTGCCTCTCTCAACACAGAAGGCTTTCCCTCTGTGCTAAAGTATTTTAGAATACAGCATGTGTCACGAGTATAATGCTGTATGATAGCGAGACCTGGCCAGTTACAGAAGAGGATATTCATAGGCTCACACGTACAAAGATGACAATGTTTACGTGGATGAGCATTGCGTCCTTGAATGCGAGACCTGCATGAGCTGTGTTTATGATGGGAGAGTTAAGAGGATGGATGGGACTTTAATGTATTGCTACTGTGGTGGATTGAGATGCTTTGGGCATGTGGAGAGGATGGGGGATGCAGAAAGCGAGAGGTGTGAACATTCGACGGTTGGTGGGTAGGGTTGTGAAATGCAGACTGAAAATAAAGCCCCCAGACAAGGCCATACACCGTGATGTCAGGGATAAGCGACTGAATAGGATGCCTGTCAGAAATCACACAGCATGGAAAGTCGCCATTGGGTGACCAAGAGCAACACATGCAAGCAAGCAGGAGCCTTTATAAATGATACGACAGATCACACAACTCTTCTGCTGAATATTAATGACACAGCCAAAAAAATTAGTAACGATTAAACACAAAAATGGCATTCCTTTGGTCTCATTGTATTATTGGGGTATGTAGTGGTGACCATCATCCACTCACTTGTTGTAATGCTCCCTAACTTTTCTTTTTTTTCCTTTAACCCAGGAAATCATTTACAATGCTGGGTGGTAACCACATAACCTAATAACAAGGCAACTACAGCCTACTATGGTGGTCACGTTAACAGGTTGTGTACAAATATCATGTCCATCCAGGAACCTAACCTACAAAAAGCCCATTACTCTTCCTATGTACCATATACCTCCATGCCACTATACTGGCACTAACACCCACCATCCATATTGAATACATGCAAGGCTGTCCCACAGTACTGGTGTTAGTGGGAGTATTTTTGCATGTCACCAGGTTTTATGGCAGGTCAGTACAATCGGCTTTATGAAATTCAAATCCTTAATTATTCCCTGCACCAGCTGGGATTCAACACTGGGCCCATTAGGACTGCAGGCCACCTCATTACTGATTTTGTCACTATAATAGAAATAGGCGCCTTAATATTTATCGTCCTTACACTTGAATCATAATGGGTTTGACATCATCCGTTGCTCTTGGTCACCCAATGTGCTTGCCTGTGGTTCATGGATCTGCTTGGCCACCCAAACTGGGGTATGTCTACTATTAATCTTCATTCATTCATCATCTATAACAGTATATTTAGGCTACTAAATGGTCACATCTTGATAACTCACCACATGCAAAGTGTTGACGGTACAGCATCTTTGGTGGTGAAGTAAGTGCTTGAGGTTAGGCAGGTGCTTGTGGTAGATGCTTGTACTTAGGTAGGTGCTTATGGTTAGGCAGGCAGTTCTCTGGGTAGGCAGGGAATGGCTTTCAAATCCTCCAGAGCCATACAAGGCAATGTCTGATCTTCTTGGGAGGGTGCTGGATCCTGTAAGAAGGAGAGAGAGGAGTTTAGAAAGATATAATAAAGTATTTTTGGTAGTATTATAATCATTTCATTAACTTGTCCCAGATATTTTACTAGGAAGGAGTTCAACAATATATAATATAGTATTTTTTTTCTTATTATAATTGTTTCATTAATTTGTCCCAGATATTATTCATTTTGGGTTTGTCATTGGAAAAACAAAAATATCTATCTATAGCCACGTGCCATAATCCCATAAGGGGTGGCCATTTCTCCGAGTTAGTTGTTTTACGAGGAGGGGCACTAACTCTCTCCCAACCCACTTGTTGACATGTAGGAAACACATAAGAGTTGGTCATATGGTTACCACCCAGCACTGTAAATGGTTTCTTGGCATACAGGAAACCATTAGGCTTGTCACTCGATTTAAAGCTGCCACAAAAGGAAGGAAGAGTAATAAGAACCAACAGGAAAAGTGGGAGAAAGCGGAACAAAGGAGGACAGACACAGAAAAAAAAATGATAAAGGGAAAGGAAGAAGAAGGCAGCGCTACATCAAGTGAGTGGTTGAACAGTAATATTATTCTATATCACTGCCATGGCATATCATAACTACACACCTTTCACCTTAACTTGGCTCAGGTTTTTTTCCTTTTGCAGCTTATTTCACACAGCTCAGTAACAGAACTATGCAGTGATGTGGCTTTAAATATTTTACAGCACTTCTTCATGACTAGCATATTCTAACAATTTATTACTGCGTCTCGGCATTAAAGACGAAGTGACAGCTATTCTAGGCCAAGTTCAAGTAAAAAGAGTACAGTATCATAGTCTATTGTTATATTCTTACTAAAAATCAGAACTGAGCTAAAAGCAGCCTTAATAGGCAAAGTTAATGTGGAAAATGACAATCCGATTCATGAAAAATACATTCCAACTTCAAAACTTAATATTTTACCATATTTGGCTGCAGAGGTGGTGGTGTAAGGCAAGCAAGGAATGGCAGTTGTCTAGCCATGCACAGAATGACTATCAGCATCATCAGCAGCAGCATCCGAACCACCTTTCCCACCCTAGGGCGGGGTGAGAGTTGCAGCGTCAAGTCAGCCCAAGTTTGCATCACCTATGACCTGTGAAAGGGGCGTTGGAGCCTCTTGGTGTGCTGCAAGATCCTCTTCTTGTGCTGTAGGATCCTTGTCGTGTGCTGTAGGATCCTCTTCATGTGGTATTGGATCCCCTTGGTGTGGTGTTGGATCCTGTATGAAAAGGAAAAGGGATTAGCATGATATATAAAGCACTTCTGTTGTACTGTACTGTATAACTTCACTTGCATGTCCCAAAGATCCTTCATTTTGATAAGTGACTAGTAATCAAGGAAACTCATTATTGCACTGTAACCAAGAATTTTTGTCATTATTTTTTGGGGTACTATAATCATTTCACTAACATGACCCAGAGCTACTTCAGTTTCAGAAGTCCAACTAGTAACCAAGGAGACTCATTCCTGCACTGTAACCGAGCTTCATGAAACTTCCCACAACCAGATATTTTTTAGAGTGGACCAGAGCCATTAAATAACAATATTTTTGCTATTCCATCTAACAGCCTATGTTTTTCACCTAAAAATTATGGGGAGGTATTTGAGAGAGGTATTTGATAGAGAGATGCAAATGTATTGTCCACCCAGCAGCCAAACTTTCACACACCTACACATTCTCCTACACTGTCCTCAACAAATGAATACTAGTTTACTGTATGTGATAGCCCTCCAGGGGTGACTGTTTGCTTGTGGTTGATGAGTCTGCTAGGCCAAACTGACAGGGGTTACTCTACTACTACTACCACTATATTAATGCCAAGTCTATCTACCTATCTATCTATAGCCCGATACCCTAATCCCACAAAGGGTGGCCACAGACAAAATGCCTCCAAGTCACTCTGTCACCCACCATTTGACTCCCCTCCCCCCAATTCACTCCCCCCTCCCTCATATACTAAGTAAATGGTCAAAAGTTAACAATTCACTATATGCACCGTCTTAATTGTGCAGCATCTACGGTGGTAAAGTAGGTGACCCAGGCTAGGCAAGTAGGTATGCGGGGAACAGCCATCACATCCTCTACTGCGACTGGAAATGGTGCTGGATCCTCTCAGGTTGGTGTTGCATCCTGTATGGAATGGACAGGGTTTAGCAACACTTATACAGTATTGCTTTGACATGTCACACACATTCTTCATTTTGCAGCTTTTCATGCTTGTCTGGGCGTGTGGAGAGGATGGAGGACGACAACTTGGTGCACAAAGCGAGTGACTGAACAGTTGGGGTAGGGTCGAGAGTGGCAGACCAAAAAAGACCTGGGATGAAGTCACTGAGTGTGACCTCAGGGATAAGGGACTGAATAGGGATGCTGCCAGAGATTGGGCAGCATGGAAAGCTGCCAATAGGTGACACAAGCAAGCATGTAGGAGCCTTTATGAATGAAATAAAACAAAACAAAACATCACTGGCAGACAAGACTGTACTTTTCCATTCCACTTCTTACATAGTTTTACTCTAATACTCTTTTTAAAAATCAGCAGTAACTCAAAAAATGTATTATAGCCAAAGTTAATGTGAAAAATGAAAATCCGAAACATTACAAATATTTTCAAACAACATAACTTCATACTTTTCTATATGAAGTGGTAGTGGTGGTGGAGTAGGGGGCAGAGGGTAGATAAGCAGGCATTGGTAGTTCCCCGGGCATGCAAGGAGTGTTGGATCCTCGTGGTGTGGTACTGGATCCTGTAGGGAAAGGGAAAGAGTTTAGCACAAAAATATATATTTCTGTTGTACTATATTCATGTCATTTGAACTAATTCCATTTTTTTTTTTTTTTTTTTGTCAAGTGGATAATAAAATAATATGATTCTATATCCTTCCCACAACTCTTCTTAACTAGTATCACACTCTGGTCTTCATAAAATCAGCATTAAACACAATAATTATAGGCAAAGTTTATGTGAAAAAAGCACAACACTTTGATGCTTTACAATCTTAACTTACCGTACTTCACCCTATGTAGTCTCACAGGAACATCATTTCACAGAAGCAGGTAAGGTTAACTTGTCAAATGTCAGGAACAACGTCAGAGTTGGCATCAGAACACCATGTATTTTCTCGTCCAGGCCATCAGCAGTCACGACACCAAAAGGCCACAGCTCTTCCAACAGCTGTGCCTCAGAGTACCAGAGCAGGTCTTGGGGGAAAAATGACATCCTTACATCGGTTAAAGGTGGCATGAGGAATACATGAAACATCAGCAACAGACACACAGGTCACACACAGTAAACAGGTGCTCTCTTCTGGGGATGACACCACAACATCCCCTGAAAATAGATTTTAGGGTCTCTGGCACAAGTAGAAACAGTGGCACAGTACAGTGGATGTTGAAGTGGCCCTAATGAGAGAGGGCAGTGTTTGGAAACTCCCTGTACTGTTGATTGCAGATGATACTGTGTTGTTAAGTGAAGACAAAGGGGAGCTGCAAGGCTTTGTGAATGAGTTTGGGAGAGTGTGTAAGAAATTAAATCTAAAGGTGAATGAAGGAAAGAGTAAAGTTATGGTCTTTGAGAGAGATGAAGTCACTGAATGTACAGTGAGGTTTGATGAGGAGGAAGTTGAAAAGGTGAATGCATTTAAGTACCTGGGTAGTGTAATTCACCGGGTCGGTCAGGATCACTTGATGGTCGTGATCGTCAGCATTTTACCCTCCCGGAAGGGAGCTGAGAGCTCATATAGTCCGATCTAAGGGCAAGGCTGTGACCTTCACACACCCACACACCCGTCCCCTTGCTCAAGGGGGACAGTAACCACCCACTTCTTCAGTGAAACTTTTCGCAACCTGAGCGAGGCGCGAACTCCTGTCTACCAGATGGCAAGCGAGAACGTTACCACTGCGCCAGCGAGCGGTGTGATGCGTAAGGATGGAAGTTTGGAGGGTGAAGTGCTTAAAAGGGTACAAGAAGGAAGAAAAGTTGCTGGTTCTTTGAAAGTAGTGATAAGAAATAGGGAAGTGAGCATGAAAGCAAAAAAAAGTTACGGTACTGCATGACCTTGTTGGAAGGACACAAGTCAAGAGTGAGAGCAGTGGAAATGAGTTACTTGAGAGGACCATGTGGAGTTACATGGAGAGAGACTGACAAAGGAGGAAGTGAAGGTGGTGTGGATGTGGATGTGATAGGAAGCATTAGGAAAAAATATACCGAGGTGGCTTGGCCATGCAGAAAGGATGGAAAATATACTGAGGTGGTTTGCCCATGCAGAGAGGATGGAAGAGAGACTAACAACGAGAGTGTATGGAAGTAGGATGGAGGGGGATAGATGAAGGGGGAGGCTGAGGATGAGATGGAGAGGAGAGGTATATGAAAGGGGGGTTTGAGCTGGGGGAGGGCAGTGAAATGGCAGGGGACAGGGCAACATGGAGGAAATTTGTTTGTGGCCACCCTTTACAGAATTAAGGCATCTGGCAATAGAGAAATAGCAAATAAAAAAAGTCAGCATCTAGTACTGACCTACAGTACCCACAAAGGGCTTCAGCAAGAGATTTTGCACATGACTCTGGCACCAACCCGACATGAACGCCTCCCTGTCCCAGTTGGATGCTGGGGCAAAGGGGCTTGGCAAGGCTCCAGAGTAGCAATTAGGGAGGAACCGTCTAAAGATTGTCCACGGACAGATGCCGCATCATCAACAGTATTTTTAATTAGGGTAGCCATGAATGCCAAAGAAAACCTCACTCCCCACACCTCCACCCACAACAGAGCCCAACAAGGGGATGTCATATGCCAGGCATGACACTGCCATCGACCCTGGAGGTCGTGAGGGAGTATACGCAGGTAACCACCAGGGGACCAAGGCAAGGGTGACAGTAGGAGCCACCAGGCCCCCCAGTGCCCACTTGACCCTAGCCAACAATTGACCAGCAGATTGACCTGGTCGGGCCCAACCAGGCCGCCCATCTAGCCAGAACAGGGGACCAAGGAAGCGAGTTGCTAGCCGCAGGTCACATCGTGCAGCATGGATCAACCCGCCGGACTCCCGTGTCCAGCATTAAGGGACGCCACGCACGGCAAACACGTGGGGAGACAAACACCCTGCCCAAGATGGAAGCTGGGCAGGGCCAACCAACGTCACCAGCAGGCCTCCTCTGCCAGTGATGCAGGGGGGGTGCTTGGTCCACGTGGCCGACACATGCCGGCCACGCTTCAAGCCCCGCCACCACGACAAGGTGACCCCCCTCGGCGGGGACCTAACAGGGAGGCTGCCAGAGAACGAGCAGCGTGGAGAGCTGACATTAGGTGACAAAGGCTGATGCAAGCAACCAGGTTAAAGTCTTTATAAATGAAATTAAATTAGATGAAATGAAAAATCACTGACAGATAGGACAGTACTTTCCACAGTGCTTCATAACTAGTATTACTCTGCTATATTCTTAATAAAAGTAAGTATTAAATTCAAAACAGCAATTATGGGAGAGGTTGGTATGACCAAAAAAAATTATAATAATAATAAAAAATATACATTAAAACATACTAACATCAGAACTTCATACTTCATCAAATGAGTTAGAGATAAAGCACTGGTGATGGTGGTGGTGGTGGGGGCAGAAGGAAGACAAGCAGGTAGTGGCAGTTATCTGGGTGTGCAGGGAAGAGCTGTCCCATCCTATGTGGCCACTTAATAGGGTGTTGGATCCTCTCGCCTTGGTGTTCAATCCTGTAGGGAAAGAAAATGGGGTTTAGTCATATCATAAATCAATTACAGTCCATCATCATCAATCATTGTCAAATCATCAGTGTCAAACCATCATCAATCATCATCATAGCTTCATCAAAATCATCATCATCATATCATCATCATCATCCAGATGTCCCTCCCCATGCTAAAGCAAGGATGAGGTGGGGTCCAGAGAGACGGAAAATGTTGGACAGAATGGCAGTGACACACACAGACTTGCAGTGCAGCATAGGGGGATTGGGCCAAAAAATAACTAAATAACAATAAAATGATGAACACTCACTGGATATTATAAGTTCATGACCATCAAAGGGAAATTGGTCACTACAGTACTAAGTAATGGGTGTATATAATTAAAAAAGGCCTTAGTTATGAGGAAAATATATCTCCTTGGGTAATATTCATCTCTACTTATCTCTGTCAGTCATATCTACTTATCTCCATACACCCAGCCACCTGAATCCCTAAATGTGTGGCTGTAACATAAATTCTGTCTATCTATAGCCTGATGCCCTAATCCTGCAAAGGGTGGCTGCAGACAAAATGCCTCCAAATCGCTCTGTCACCCACCATTTGACTGCCCTCCCCCTCAGCTCACTAAATTGCCTCTTGTAACCCCCTCTTTATGTATGGGAATTACTGTACAGGGGGACCTTCCCGAGGCACTTGCTGGTTGATGTAATGGGTCTGCTTGGCCACACATACCAGGGCAGAGCAATGACAGGAAAAGTAACATGTGAATCAAGTAGTTATCATCAAAGGCACAGATAGCATAGTTGTGGTTGGGAACTGACTTTTATTGGCCATTTTTACTAAGACAGCTGCTTGTGGCGTATTAATAGTATCTATATAAATTAATAATGTATCAAGTACTAACATTTACTGAATAAAAAAAAAGGATTCAACCATTAATAGTGACTAAAACAAACAAAAACATTGCGACCTCTCCATTCATCTTTTTTTTTTTTTTTTTTTTTTTTTTAAATATAATGAAGGGGCCTTGTCCTCTTTGGCCACCTACGTCTGTTCACCCACTACAATGGTTACTCTTGTGGTGTGATGCAGTATGACACGGGGACCAAGGATTCTGAACAACTACCACTGCCAAATGAACCCGGTTTCACTTTTAAAAATCATTTTAGAATTCATCACACCCAGGAGTAATGAACAGGGAAATGTTGGGTGGGAGAGAGAAGGCTAGAGCTGTAATTCTCTGAACTCTAAAGATGGGTTCCGTGTAGTCAGACGTGTTAGAGAAAATACTGTGTTGGTTTGGCCATGTTGAGAGTAGCCTATATAGGATGGCAATTGGTTGAGAAGTGTGAACATCAGGAGTTGGGTTGCAAGAGGCAGACCAAAAAAGACCGGGGACGAGGTCATACAGTGTGGCATCAAGGACAGTAGACTGAATAGGGAGACTGCTAGAGATTGAGCTGCATGGAGAGACACCACCAGGTAACCAAGGCAGACGCATACAAGCACATTGGAACCTGTATAAATGATATGAAATAATACAAAACTCTAACCTGTCTCCCTTCCACCCAACAATTCCACTTTTAATGGATCTATGAGTTCTATCTATCTATCTATCTATTGCCAGACGCCTCAATCCCGTTTGGGGTGGCCACAAACAAATCGCCTCCAAGTCGCCCTGTCCCCCGCCATTTCACTGCCCTGCTCCCAACTCACACCCCCCTCTCTCATACACCTCTCCACCCCACCCCTCCATCTCATCCTCGGCCTCCCCCGCCCTCTTCCCCTCCACCTCACTCACATACACTCTCTTCGTCAGTCTTTCGCCCTCCATCCTCTCCACATGGCCAAACCACCTCAGTGTGTTCCTCATAACGCTTCCTATCACATCCACATCCACACCACAACGCTCCTTTATATCCTCATTCGTCAGCCTGTCTCTCCACGTGACTCCACAGGCTCCTCTTAAATAACTCATTTCCACTGCTCTCACTCTTGACTTGTGTCCTTCCAACAATGTCCAAGCTTCACTTCCGTACGTTAGAGTTGGTATCACAATACTGTCATGTAGTAACTTTTTCACTTCCATGCTCACTTCCCTGTTTCTTATCACTGCTTTCAAGGAACCAGCAACCTTTCTTCCCTGCTGTACCCTTTCAAGCACTTCACACTCCAAACCTCCATCCTTACTCATCACACTACCCAAATACTTAAACGTACTCACATTTTCCAATTCCTCACCATCTAACCTTGCTGTACATTCACTAACTTCACCTCTCTCAAAGACCATCACTTTACTCTTCCCTACATTCACCTTTAGGTTCCGTTTCTTACACACTCTCTCAAACTCATCCACCAAGCCTTGCAGCTCCCCTTCGTCTTCACTCAACAACACAGTATCATCTGCAAACAACAGTACAGGGAGTTTCCAAACTCTATCCTCTCTCACCATGGCCACTCCAACATCCACTACCCTACCTTGTACCTCTTTTATTACCCCATCCATGTACAGATTGAACAACCATGGAGACATGACACATCCTTGTTTCAAACCAACTTTCAAAGAGAAAAATTCACTTAGTTCACCATCCACACGCACTGCAGCCTTCGCACCATCGTACATACTCTTCACAGCATTCAACAACTTCCCATCTACTCCATATATTCTTAACACTTTCCACAATCCTTGTCTATCCACCCTGTCATATGCTTTCTCCAAATCCATGAAAGCCGCATACAACTTCTTTCCCTTCTCTAGAAACTTTTCCACTAAAGATCTAAGAATGAATATCTGATCTACACAACCTCTTCCCTTCCTAAAGCCTCCCTGTTCTTCTCCAACTAATTTCTCTGTTCTTTCTCTAACTCTGTCTATAAGTATCCTACCATACACTTTTCCTATTATACTAAGAAGACAAATGCCCCTATGATTACCACACACTTCTTTTTCCCCTTTTCCTTTGTACAAGGGAATAATTATACCTGACTTCCAATCCTCCGGGACTCTACCTTCCTCCCAGGCCAATCTGCACATCTTCCACATCCATTCTACTACTATCTCTCCCCCATGCTTCAGCATTTCACCACACACTCCATCAATTCCTGGGGCTTTCCCGATTTAACTTTCTTCATTGCTTCCACAACTTCTATCCTACTGATTTCTTCCTGTCTTCTCACCTCCCTCCTTCTCCCAGCCATTCCCCAGCCACTTATACTTGCATTACTTCCATCCTCTACGTTCAACAATTCCTTAAAGTGTTCTCTCCATCTGCTCACTTTTTCTCCCTTCTCCACTAGTAATCTACCATTTTTATCTTTCACTCCCCTGCTAACTTCACTTCCACCCTGTCTTACTCTTTTCACTTCTCTCCAGAACATTTTCTTACAGTCCCTCCACTTTACACTCAAATTCCTTCCAAATTCCTCATCCACTCTCTTCTTACTCTCTCTTACTAATCTTTTCACTTCTCTCTTCCTTTCCACATATAACTCTCTCTTCCGCCTCTCAACTTCTTCCACGCCCCTATTTCTCACCCATTCATTGTATGCTTTCTTCTTTTGTGCCACAGCCTGTTTCACCTCTTCAGTCCACCACGCTGTTCCTTGTACCCCCTCCGCCTTCTCTTCCTTCCACACACCACATCACATGCTGCACATATTTCTTCTGTAAATAACTTACACACACCTTCCACGTCTCCCATCTGCTCCAATTCATATTTGCCCAATCGTTCCTCCACTTCTCTCTTATACTCTGCCTTTTTCTCATCCTCTTGTAACCTTTCCACTCTCCTTGCAACTACTCCTTCCTCTCGTCTTTCCCTTCTTCTATTCCTCCATCTCACTTGCATCCTAATTCTGGCCACCACCAAGTAGTGGTCAGAAAGTCCACTCCCCCAACCTCTATACACTCTTGCATCCTTTACACATCTTCGCATCCTTTCATCCACACACACATAATCAATCATTGCCTTCCTTTCATTCAGTTCACCACCCACCCTTCTCATCACTCGCCATGTATACCTGTGGATCATTTTATGCCTGAAGAGGGTATTGGCTATCACCAACCCCCTCCCAGCACAAATGTCCACTAACGCACTCCCATTCTCATCTATCTCGGCAGGCACACCCCACTCACCAACTATTCCATCCACCTTCACATTCCCAACTTTACCATTCATATCACCAATCAAAAACACTCTCTCATTCCTTCCAAACTTTTCCATGCACATTTCCACATTTGTCCAGAACTCTTCTCTCACTCTTCTAGCACGATCTTGCGTTGGCGCATACACACACACAATCGCCCACATTTGTATTCCAACTTTCAACTTTACCCACACAATCCTTGACCCAACTGATCCATACTGTCTTATGCTCTTCTTCCATCTTTTACTCACAACTATACACACTCCTTCCTTTGCCCTCTCATTCTCATCTACTCCTGCACATATACCCCATCCATACTCCCATTCTCTCACACTTTCTCCTCTCCATTTTGTTTCAGTTATTCCACATACATCCACTTTCGCACCCTCAAGCACCTGGACAATCTCTCTCTCCTTCACCTCATCATTCGCTCCTCTTACATTCCATGTACTCATTTATCATGGGTGTACATGTGATTACTGTATTAACAAATGGTGAGAGCATTATACTTCACTACATATGCAGTCTGAAGGGGCTGAATCCTTCATCCTGGGAAAAGGTTATTAATCTGAAACCCAGTGGACTGCAGGCTCAAGTTCTTCATCTGTAGTCCACTCTATTCCTTTTGGGGAGAGAGGGAACCATGCAATGTCTGTACAACCAGGCAGCTCCTCCACACAGTCCCATTAGTGCAACCACATGAAGGCATCTCCACCAACACTGCAGCCTGTAGGGAGTGGAGAGCATTAGTAAAAAGAAAGACACAGAGAAAGAAAGAGAGAGAAAAGGAGTGACAGAGAGACTTAGGAATATACTTGTAGGACTTTCACAAAATCAACTATTATAAATTTTGATATACTTCTTTCATCCTAACATGTCCTAGATTTTTTCTCCTCTATTACAGATTATCTATAGTGTGCCCATGCCAAAGAAAATGCCATGCTTTTATCCTTACCCACCACTTGCTCATGACTAGCATTATTATTAAAAAATTCAGGAGTGAACATATTTTTTGGCCAAATTTAAATGCACGAACCTAACGGACCTCCATCCACAAGGGCCTGTGTTGTGAAAAAAACATTGCAATTTTTCACACACAGTTCATTGGCCCCAAACATGCCAATGAATGTGGTCTGCAACCATATACATCAATTAATCAAAGCAATATGTCATTAGGTATGATATCACTAGCAATATATTAGTAAAAATATAACACATACCTCTTTGCACGGGTGAACCATCACTAACTTACTTGCAGTGTTGCCTACTTCCTTCCTTTACAACTTTCAGTTGATGCAGTGCTGCCAATGTCTTCCTTCCTCTTCCTCATTCCTTTGTCTGCTCTCCTCTTGTCATTCTCTGCTACTCTTCTTTCCATTTCAGGTGGCTCTGCACTGAGTGACAGGCTCAATGGTTTCCTGTAACCCAGGAAATCATTTACAATGCTGGGTGGTAACCATAGTGTGGGTTCATTGGTGCCTGCTATGGTGCCCCTGTTAACTGGTGGAGAGACGCAAATGCAGCGTCCACCCAGAGTTTTCTTATTTGGGAGACATGTTATGTGCTGGAGGTGGGGCTGGAGCTGGCTCTATGGCTAGAGTGAGGAATGGTTGGAAAAAGTTCAGGAAGCAGTTGGCTATCCTGACACAGAGGGCTCTTCTTCCATACCAAGGGATCTTCGTCTGTGGCAGGTGTTAGGAGTGTAATGCTGTATGGTGGTGAGACCTGGGAAGTAAAAGAAGAGGAAATTCGTAGGCTAAAACGTGCTGAAATGACACTGAATAGGCGGATATGCAGTGCATCCTTGAATGCAAGGCCTGGGGCAGCTAGGATTGCAGCTGAAGAGTTGAAAGGAAGACTGGACTGGAGTGTATTGTTGTTGTGATAAGAAGAGGTAGACTGAGGTAGATTGAGATGGTTTGGGCATGTGCAGAGGATGGGGGATAACAGCTGGGTGTAGAAAATGAGGACTGTGAACGTTCAGGGGCTGCGTTGTGTGAAGCAGAAAAAAAAAAAAAAAAAAAAAAGACCTTGGACGAGGTCATACAGCGTGACCTCAGGAATAAGGAACTGAATAGGAAGACTGCCAGAGACTGAGCTGCATGGTGAGCCACCATTAGGTGACCAAGGCCGATGCAAGCAAACATGTTTGAGTGTACATTTAAAAAAAAAAAAAAAAAAAAAAAAAACAGCAACCAAACGTTCCCTCTTGTCACTGCAGCACACTTGTGATGCGCTTTGTGCTGTCAGCCTCAAGGGAAACAGCCATTAAAAAATTAGTTCTTTCATTGTAACTTGGCTTAAATTTTTCCTCCTCCAGATTTTTTCATATATGTTCAAGCTAAAGATACTGCCATGGTTTTATCCTCTCCAGCACATCTTCATGACTAGCATTACTCAAAATTTTAAAATGTACCACTCCAAATTCAGGATTTAACTTACTTGGCCAAGTTAAAATGCAAGAACCTAATGGACCTCCATCCATAAGGTCCTGTGTTGTGAAAAATATATTGCAATTTTTCACACACAGTTCACTGGCCCCAAACACGCCAATGAATGTGGTCTGCAGCCATATACATCCTAATCAATACATCACAGCACAGTGCCATTAGCCATCATATCACTCAGTACACCAGCATCACAACATACCACATACCTCTTTGTAGGCGGTGAACATTACCCACTTACTTGCAGTGTTGCCTACTTCCTTCATCTTCCACTTCCACTCAGTGCAGTGCTATCTACTTCCTCCTTCCTTTGTCTGCTCTGCTATTGCTTCTTCCTTCCTTACTTGTCATTCTTTGCTACACTTCTCTCCAGTTCAGGTGGCTCTACACTGAGTGACAACCTAATGGCTTCCTGTAACCCAGGAAACCATTTACAGTGCTGGGTGGTAACATTATAACCAAATTATAGGGTAAGTGGTGCCTGCTATAATGCCCATGTTAAATGGGTGGAGCAACGCAAGTATGGCGTCCACCCAGCAACCAAAACTTCACACTCTGTACAATAGTTCTTTCACCTTAACCTGGCCTAGATTTTTTTTTTTCCCCTTTTAGAGATTATTTCACAAGGGCTCATGCTAAACATAATGCCGTGGTTCTACCCGTACCCCAGCACTTCTTCATGACTAGCATTATTACTCAAAACTTCTGGACTGAACCACCACTTTTTGTCCAAGTTAAAATGCAAGAACCTAAAGGACCTCCATCCATAAGGGCCTGTGTTGTGAAAAATATACTGTATTGCAATTTTTCAAACACAGTTCATTGGCCCCAAACACGCCAATGAATGTGGTCTGCAGCCATATATATCACATTTATATCAATAACAATATCGTGTTATATCACAACCAATATGTGAATAAAAATATATGTTATACCTTGTACCTCTTTGTGGGTGGTGGCGACCATCAACCACTTACTTGATGCAGTGCTGCCTACTTCTTCCTCGGTCTACCTGTGTGTGTTCTCTCCTCTTCTTCCTTCCCTTCCTGTCATGCTCTGCTGGTCTTCACAACCTGCTATATACCATAATATACACAACAAATACATACAGTACCACAAACCATAAGATACATGTATACCACAAACCATAAGAAACAATTACCAACCAGCACACCACAAAAAAAAACAAAAACATATCACAAATTAATCACAAATACTCTATACACTGTAATTAATTTTTCCAAGAGCTGCCTTTTTTCTTTTCAAGAGTTGTTCTTTTTTTTGGGGGGTCACTTTCTTTTCCAGGGGTCGCATATTTTTTTTTCTTTCTTTTTTTTTTGAGGGTTGCATTTTTTCCAGAGGGTTGGTTTATTTTTTCTTTCCCCTGATGGTTGCCTTTTTTCTTTTCTTTTTTGATGGTCACTTTTTCGAGGGCCCATATTTTTTTCTTTTTTGAGAGTCGCAATTATTTTCTTTACGAGGGTCGCATTTTTTTTTTCCTCTATTTTTCGAGGGTCACATTTTTTTCCTCCATTTTCCGAGGGTTGCATTTTGTCCTTTTTGGGTTTCAGCATTTTTCAAAGGTCACCATTTTTTTCCTACCACCAGGGCACAGGTTTTTCGAGGCTACAGTTCATACAAAAATCAGGCATAGGTTCGGTACAAAATCAGGTATACGTTCGGTACGCTAGGGTAGGGTACGCTAGGGTAGGGTAGGGTAGACCTGGAGGGGAAATAATTATATAAAAATATTACAATCCACAAAACAAACCTTCAACCAAGACTGGACAGAACCAGCAGCCAGCAAACCAACATCTAAACCTTTATCTAAATCTATATTAATCTATATCTAACTCCCCTTCTATCCACCTTCCTCCTAACACCCACCCAGCCTAACATTCCTAACACTTCTATCTTCCTAGGCCTAAGACCACCACAACCATATACCATAGTTTGTAGTCTTGCTAACATCAGTATTTTAACCAGCTTCTAGGCCTTATAAATCTAGAACTGTTAGATATAGCACTAATCTAGGCTATATCTAACTCATTCTAGGTTATAAAGTCAATTCAAAGCCGATTGAAAGTTTGAGAAAGCAAGAATTCAAAATATACTTAGCATTCACGACTCCAAAATCTCCATCTGTCGTCTCCACCTGCTGAAGAAAAAACAGCTATGCATGTTTGGTAAAGTTTTAGACATCAGTAAAGTTTGGAGAAAATGTGTATGTTTGGAAAGCCACAGTTATTATTATTATTACTATTACTTTTATTTATTATTACAGTATTATTATCATACAGCAAACTCACTTGTGATGTGCTGTGTGCTGTCAGCCACAAGGGAAACTACCATTTAAAAACTTCTAATATAATAGTTCTTCCACCTTAACTTGGCCTTGATTCCCCCTTACCCCTTTACAGTTGACTTCATGTATGTCCATGCTGAGAATAATGGCATGGGTCTACTCTTAACCCAGCACTTATGACTTGCATCATTCCAAAAATTATTAGATGTATCACTACATCTTTCTTGGCCAAGTTAAAATGCAAGAACCTAAAGGACCTCCATCCTTAAGGGCCTGTGTTGTGAAAAATATATTGCAATTTTTCAAACACAGTTCATTGGCCCCAAACACGCCAATGAATGTGGTCTGCAGCCATATATATCACAGTTATATCAATATCAATATAGTCAGGTATCAGGTTACTATCAATATATCAGTAAAAATATACCATATACCTTGTACCTCTCAGTAGGTGGTGGCGATCATCATCCACTCACTTGATGCAGTGCTGCCTACTTCTTCCTGCCTCAGTCTACCTGTGTGTGTATTATCAACCAGCATACCACAAAAAACAAGAATATATCACCAAAAAAAGTACATCACCAATGAACAACATAAATAAAAACAATTACTCTTGCAGGTGCCTTTCTTTTTTATTACAGTCACAATTTCTTTTTTCATTTTCAAGAGTTGCAATTCCCTTTTTCGAGGATAACATTTTTTTCATTTTTGAAACGGCCATGCCACGTTGAGTACACCGCTTCCCATCCGATCAGCGAAGTTAAGCAACGTTGGGTCTGGTTAGTACTTGGATGGGTGACCGCCTGGGAACACCAGATGCTGTTGGCATCCCTACGTGTCAAGTGGGGTTGGTGGAGGATTAGTGCCCCTCCCTGTAAAACAATTAACTCTAAGCCCTTGGCCACCCCATTTGGGATACATGGCGTCTGGCAATGGATGGATGGAGGCTCGCAATTATTTTTTCCATTTTCGAGGCTCGCAATTATTTTTTTCCATTTTCTAGGCTCGCAATTATTTTTTTCCATTTCCGAGGCTCGCAATTATTTTTTTCCATTTCTGAGGCTCGCAATTATTTTTTCATTCCAGAGAGCTGCGATTTTTTTTCTTTTCGAAGGTCGCTTTTTTTTCCATTTTCGAGGTCGCATTTTTTATTTCCTCATTTTCGAGGGTCGCTTTTTTTTTTTCTCATTTTCAAGGTCCAGCATTTTTTTTTTTCCCCAGTGGCAAGACGGATTTTCGAGGCTACGATTCATACGAAAATCGGGCATAGGTTCGGTGCGAAATTGGGCATAGGTTCAGTACGAAAATCGGGCATAGGTTCAGTACGAAAATCGGGCATAGGTTCAGTACGAAAATCGGGCATAGGTTCAGTACGAAAATCGGGCATAGGTTCAGTACGAAAATCGGGCATAGGTTCAGTACGAAAATCGGGCATAGGTTCAGTACGAAAATCGGGCATAGGTTCAGTACGAAAATCGGACATAGGTTCGGTGCGAATTCGGACATAGGTTCGGTGCGAAATCGGACATAGGTTCGGTGCGAAATCGGACATAGGTTCGGTGCGAAATCGGACATAGGTTCGGTGCGAAATCGGGCATACGTTCGGTACGCTAGGCTAGGGTAGGGTAGGGTAGACCTGGAAGGGAAATAATTATATAAAAATATTACAATCCACAAAACAAACCTTCAACCAAGACTGGACAGAACCAGCAGCCAGCAAACCAACATCTAAACCTTTATCTAAATCTATATTAATCTATATCTAACTCCCCTTCTATCCACCCTTCCTCCTAACACCCACCCAGCCTAACATTCCTAACACTTCTACCTTCCTAGGCCTAAGACCACCACAACCATATACCATAGTTTGTAGTCTTGCTAACATCAGTATTTTAACCAGCTTCTAGGCCTTATAAATCTAGAACTGTTAGATATAGCACTAATCTAGGCTATATCTAACTCATTCTAGGTTATAAAGTCAATTCAAAGCCAATTGAAAGTTTGAGAAAGCAAGAATTCAAAATATACTTAGCACCTGTGTCTCCAAATTCTCCATGTGTCGTGTTCACCTGCTAAAGAAAAAACAACTATTCATGTTTGGTAAAGATTTTGGGAATTATTTGTAATGCTTAGAGAAAATATTCATGTTTTAAAAGCCACATTATTATTATTATTATTATTATCATTATTATTATTATCATCTTTATTACTATTATCATCATCATCATACCCTACATGTTCCCAATGTGTCAACAAGTGGGTTGGCGAAGGGTTGGTGCCCCTCTCCATAAAGCTATGAACTCAGAGACAAATGAGCACTCCTTAAGGGATTATGGTGTCTGGCTCTAGATAGATAGATAGACAGATGGATTATTATACCAAAATTTTTATACTGTGGCTTTGCAAAATGCAGGAAGGCATAGGGTTACATCTTCTCCATTTTCTTTGCTGAGGGTAATTTAACTTAGCTTCGTGGCCTCCGTTGTACAAATATTTACCTCCCTATTTCTCAAAAGGAGGATGGAGGAGTGCAGGAATGGAGACACTAAATGCCAGTCCACTCTATTCACTTGATGAGCCTTAGGTAATACCATCCACTCATCAAATTATTCTACTTTCACATTTATGGAAGTTACTGTGATGCTTTAGCTAAATTAAGAGGACTAGTTATTACAATATTTATCTCTGAAAGTATCCCTTATTTTTAACAAAGGCTTCCTGTAGTTTGCCTTAACATATGGTTTAAGTAACTTATTCAAGTGTGACCTTATTACTCTATTTCTTAAGTATGACATTATTTCTCTGACTAATTCTTCAAGTATGACCTTATTACTATTAATTCTTAAGTATGATATTATTACTCTTACTAATTCTTCAAGTATGACCTTATTACTATTATTTCCTCAAGTGTGACATTATTTCTCTGAGTAATTCTTTAAGTGACATTATTATTATTATTATTTCTTTAAGTATGAATTTATTTCTCCGACTTATTTTTCAAGTATGACATTTTACACTTAATACAGTACAACCAGCACTGAATTCCTCACAAATGTATCCATACTGTTCAGTGTTTAAAATTACTGAAAGGAAAGATGGGACAAGAATGTATTGGTGTTGTGATGAAGAGGGGTAGATTGAGATGGTTTGGGAGGAAGGATGGGACTGGAGTGTATTGGTGTT
>NC_137067.1:878991-921491 GCF_032717465.1 Coenobita brevimanus | reverse complement strand
GAAAGGAAGGGAAGGGAAGGGAAGGGAAGGGCAGCACGGGCAGGGCAGGCTTGTCCAGGGCTCAAACCCATCCTCAGCAAGCATTCAAGACTGTAATTAAAGTCTAAAACAAAACACATCACAAGATTAAGTAGGTCAGTGCATGGATAAAAGAATATTTCATTGCACAAGACTTTACATCTATACTCCTTCCACCTTAACTTGGCAGATTTTTGTTCTTCTGCAGCTCTTTCCAAAAAATACAAAAATATCTACATTTGTCTTTCTGTAGTGCCTCAGTTTTCTCAATGACTTAACTGTGAGGCACCAGGGGAGGCCTTCATGTGGTGGTACTGATGTAACTGGGAGGTGGAGCTGCCCTGATAAATATTCAAACCTCTCCCTATACCAAAAATGATTGTGGATTACAGGAGGAGGTGGAGGAGGAGGAGGATTGTGGAGAGGAGGAAGAGGAGGAGGAGGAGGACTGTGGAGAGGAGGAAGAGGAGGAGGAGGAGGACTGTGGAGAGGAGGAAGAGGAGGAGGAGGAGGACTGTGGAGAGGAGGAAGAGGAGGAGGAGGAGGACTGTGGAGAGGAGGAAGAGGAGGAGGAGGAGGGCTGTGGAGAGGAGGAAGAGGAGGAGGAGGAGGGCTGTGGAGAGGAGGAAGAGGAGGAGGAGGAGGATTGTGGAGAGGAGGAAGAGGAGGAGGATAGGGTACTGGAGGAGGAAAATTGTGGATTTCAGGAGGAGGAAGAGAAGAAGGAGGAGCAGGACAAGGGACTGGTGGAGGAAGAGGATTGTGGATTATAGGAGGAGGAGGAGGAGGAGGAAGAGAAGGAGGAGGAGGAGGAGGAGGATTGTGGAATACAGGAGAAGGGTAACACAAGCCTGCAGTCCACTGGGATAAGGTGTGGATGAGCCTGGGCCACACACACTGGTAAAACCATACTAAACTTTATTACAGCCGAGGACTGATAGACAAAGGACAATTCTAAGCCAAGTTAAAGTAGATGGAGTATATACTTTCTTTTTTTTAACCACCTTAATACAATGACATAACTGATTCATTCTAGCTGCCTTCAGAATTATTTATTTTGAAAGAAGAAAATACTGAAAGAAAATGAGAGCTAGTTCTAAATTTATCCACATTATTTAATTTGTTTCTCCTTCCTCTATTCATCTTAGTAAAAAAAAAAAAAATCTTATATTATTAATTTTAATCGTACTTTGGGATAAATGTGTGCAGTGAAATGGCAGGGGACAGGGTGGCATGGAGGCAATTTGTTTGTGGCCACCCCTTACAGAATTAAGGTGTCTGGAAATGGATAGACAGATAGATCGTAAAAGGCTGGAATGTATTAAAGAACAGCCTATGTAGTGACAATGGAGGGTAAAAGTCCTGCTCAAAATTATTCATACATTAACAAAAATCTAAATCGAGATGGTTTGGGCATGTGGAGGGGATGGAGGATGACAACTGGGTGTGGAAAGCGAGAGGTGTGAGCGTCAGGGGTAAGGTTACGAGAGGCAGACCAAAAAATGACCTGGGATGAGGTCAGAGAGTGTGACCTCAGGGATAAGGGACTGAATAGGGAGGGTGCCAGAGATCAAGCAGTATGGAGAGCCGCCATTAGGTGACCAAGGCCAATGCGTGCAAGTTGGAGCCTTTATGAACAATACGAAAATTAATCTAATGCTGTGTGAAACTCAAGATCAAGGGACTGAATAGGGAGGCTGCCAGAGATCAAGAAGCATGGAGATTGACTGAATAGGGAGGCTGCCAGAGATCAAGAAGCATGAAGATGGACTGAATAGGGAGGCTGCCAGAGATCAAGACTAAAATGTAGGTACTGAAGGGAGAAACAACTCAAGTTTAAACAATTCCTAAGCCGAAGATCTTTACAGAAAATTAAAGGTGACCAATTTAGAGAATTCAAAACTGTTCAATGTTTTAAGTAATTCAAACATCAAAATCATTTTAAGGAGATTTAAACCCAGACTGACAAAGGAGGGTGCCACCTATTACTTAAAAAAAAAATGTACGAGCCAAATAAAATAAAAACTGAATGGAAGGCAAAATAAACAAAGCCTCCAATTTTCTTATCTGACAAACAAACGGACTGACTAAGGAAGGCAAAGCAAATTGTTTTTAAAATCTTCTGATCTACATTCCATATACACAATGTAGAATCAAACTGAGGGAGGGGGGGGGGAGTGAACTGGGGGAAGGGCAGTCAAATGGTGGGTGACAGAGCAACTTGGAGGTGTTTTGTCTGTGGCCACCCTTTGCAGGATTAGGGTGTTGGGCTATAGGTAGATAGATAGAGGATCAAACTAGCACCACCTCTATAATTTTCTATGGCCGCTAAAATCTAGAGACCAAAGCATGAAAATAACTCCAATTCAGTTTAAAATCTTAGACAAAATAAAAGGTGATGCTGTAAATAATCTGATCTATATAAAAACTTGACAATGGAGGGAGAAACTAGAATTCCAAAATATTCTAGATCAAATACAAATAATTAGTGAGAGTAAAGCCAAGAAAATGTCACTGTATTGAAGGTGGTTAAAGTTTGTATGTCATTTAAGTTTTTTCATATCCCTTTTCAAAATCAGTTTCAAATTTAACCAAGTTGCCACCAAATGAGTTTATTCAGCCATGGATTATTATTATTATTATTATTATTATTATTATCATTATTATTATTAGGTTTCCTAGGTGTCAACAAGTGGGTTGGCGGAGAGTTAGTGCCCCTCCCCGTAAAATAACAAACTTAAAGACAAATGGCCACCCTTTACAGGATTATGGCATCAAGTTATAGATAAATAGATAAATAGATAGATAAATAGACAGATAGATAGATTATTTTATTTTATGGCCTGATATCAGAAGGGGAAACTTTGGATACCATTTTTTTTTTTAAATATGCTAAACGAAAAAAGTCTGCTCTTCATTTTGTGACGGCTGGACACATTACACACAAAATACTGGGTTTAGGAAGGCTGGAGTGTGACCTCAGGGATAAGGGATTGAATAGGGAGGCTGCCAGAGATCAAGCAGTGTGGAGAGCCGCCATTAGGTGACCAAGACTGACACATGCCCATTGGAGGCTTTATAAATAACAAAATAAAATTAATCTAAGGCTGTGTGAAATAAGAAATGCCAAGGGACTGAATAGGGAGGCTGCCAGAGATCAAGCAGTACAGAGATGGACTGAATAGGGAGGCTGCCAGATATAGAGCATCAATGGGACAGACCGATATCTTGGACATTGAGGGTATACACAAAGGGGTATACTGGATTATACTCTATGCATAAGAGGATATATACAAGGATATACTGGGTTATACTGTATGCATCAGAGGGTATACACAAAAGGGTATGCTGGCACACTCCTACCTATCCCCTTTGAGGAACAGCCTGCAGTCCACTGGGTTCACGTCCAGATAAGCCTTGGCCAAACATACAAGGCTAAATCTTAAGCAGGTCTATGTCTATCCATCTATCTATCTATTTATCTATCTATGTCTGTTTATCTATCTATAGGGTTACGTAAATTTCCTTCTCAAATATTTAATAGGTCTATGAGGCCAAAATGTAATAAAAAATAAAAATTAATTCCAACATGAATAAACTCATCTTGCAGTGGTTAAAATAAATCAATAACTGAAGTGTATTAAGTGTATATTACCTTTAAATTAAGTGTAATCAAGTGTACCTCACCTCTTACCGATGACACTTACACCCTCTTGTAATCTATGGCCAGACAGACAGCCAGACAGACAGACAGCAGCATCCTCTCCTCACAGCCCACCATCCGATCTTCAAAACACTCCAGCCCTTTCTCAAGACAACCTGAAAACAAAAGGCATTAGAGCAGCAGTTCAAGACACTACAGAATATTTGTCTATTTCAAAATGTTACACTTTCATTTTTTTTTTTAAACTGTAATGGATGTTTTAAAATACTGTACGGCCTCCCAAATCCGAATGCAATTTCCAAAAACCATTTCATATTATTTTTTTTTAGGCAAAGAGGTGTGATATCTGAAGAGGTTGTGTAGATCTGATATTCATTCTTAGGTCTTTAGTGGAAAAGTTTCTAGAGAGGGGAAAGAAGTAGTATGCAGCCTTCATGGATTTGGAGAAAGCATATGACTGAGTGGATAGACAAGGAATATGGAATAAATTAAGAATATATGGAGTAAATGGGAAGTTGTTGAATGCTGTGAAGAGTACATATGGGGGTGCTAAGGCTGCAATGCAAGTGGATAGTGAACCGAGTGATTTTTTGTATTTGAAGGTTGGATTGAAACAGCAAGTGGATTGGCGAGGGGTTAGTGCCCCTCCCCGTGAACCAACTAACTCAAAGACAAATGGCCACCCCCTAAGGGATTATGGCATCTGGCTATAGACAGGTAAGACAGATGGATTGATAGACAGATATTTGAGGACAGTTAGCCTTAAACATTACAGGATGCCCATGAAACATTGTTCTAGTTTGTACTGTACTGATAAAAAATTGTTCACTATTGTTCATTGTACTATAGTTCTTTCCCCTTCATAGTTACCTTTATGATTTTACTTTCCAAAATATTCCAGACATTTCAGATTTGAGAGTTCATACTGTATCAATTATTTCAACCCCCCCCCCATACAATAAACAAGAAACCTCTTACCTCTTGACCAATACTGTACTTTAACTTACACCCCCTTAAACAACCTGAGGAGCTGAAGACCCTTTCGTCCTCTACTTATCCTGCAATCCATCCCCATGCACACATCCTGAAAAATGAAAACTTTAGACCAAAGACATGGGTGAAGGCTATAACTTTAAAGCCATGTTTGATTACAGTTAATGTGTCATATGAGGAGTACAGGGGCAGAGGGGCTTACAAGTGGGACAGCAGGCCTCAATTAGGTCTGTATAATAATTACACATTTATTAAATATCAACTAATATCATCAGAAAACTTTATCAGTTTACTAATTATTATACAATTATATATTGAAAATGAAGGAAAGAAAGAAGAGGACGGATGGAAAGAAGGAAGGAAGAGAGCAAACAGAGGGAAGAAGAAAGAATGAAGAAGGAAAGAAAGACAGAAGAGGAAAGATGGAGAGAAGGAAGCAAGAGAGGAAACAGAAGGAAGAAGATAGAATTAAGTAAAGAAAGAAGAGAGGAAAAAGAAAGAAGAAGAAAGAATGAAGGAAAGAAAGACAGAAGAGGAAGGATGGAAAGAAGGAAGCAAGAGAGGAATGGACAGGCACCTGAGAGCAGCACTACATTGTAAAATTCAAAAAAGAAATGCTCTCATCAAAAAGCTCTCAGCAAGACATTTATATTGATGTATAATATTAATAGGTTTGTCATAAAATTAAATCAAACCCATAACACAACGTTAATCTGAAATGACTCAAAACAACGGTGGTGATGCGCGAGCCTCTCTGCCCCCAAGCACTCAAATAGTTCCAATATGTTAACTTATTTCACATACGTTATACCAAAATGTCCTTCCGTTCAGATGCTTACCTTTTATCCAATACGCTATAGTCGCGGCACTCGACTCTGAAGGCATCATTATCGTACCCTCGCAACCTGCCAGTCAGCAGTGCGTCCGATTTCGTATCAAATCATAAACGAACCATGTTCTTATACAAGAACTCATTATAAACGGACCACAGGCGTACAGTATAAAAAATTGGACGCAGTGTTGACTGGCAGATTGCCGGGGCACAAAAATGACACGTTCAGACTCTTGTGCCATGACTAACTCACACCGCCTACAGCAGCCAGTGAAGCTGAAGACCCTTTCGTCCTCTACTTATCCTCCATCCTGGGGGCACATCCTGAAAAATGAAAACTTTAGACAAGAGACAAGGGTGAACAAACAGGGCTGGGGCTGATTATGAATTCAACTGGAAGTGAACTGGAATTGATTTTATTGAACTGTGAATTGAAATTGAATTGGAACTGAGAAAAATTTTAAAAAATTAATTGAACTGAACTGGAATTGATATCAATGAACAGATATGAAATGCTGAATGAACTAGTAAAATAATATTTTATACTGTAAAATGGAAATTCATTACTGTACAATAATTGACTTACAGTCTACTCAAATACACAGTAAAATATACAGTTTGCTATCATAAAAAAAAGTTAAAAATAATTTGAAACCTCATTTTAATTTCTTTCTGCGAGATTCATAGTAATGGGTGGATTAAAATTGATTTTGATTTGAAAACATTTTAACTGAATGAAATATGAACCATAATGAACTGAACTGAATTGGAACTGAAGATTTCTTTTTTTATGAATGAACTGAACTGGAACTGATTCATTCAAACTTTATTCTGAAGTGGAATTGAACTAAATTGACAAAAATTAAATGGCCCCAGCCCTGATAGTTAATGTTTAAAATGGTTTCAATACGTTAAACCAAAATGCCGTCCCAATTAAGGATTCCGCCACAGTACCTTTTTCCTGACACACAGACTTACAACCCATTCTTGACCAGCCAGGCACACCATCCCAGGGCAGACCAGGGGTGACCTCAAAGCCCATATGCTTGTCAGGGCAGGGGTCATCAGTGGCAGAACTAGTCTGAAAATGAGTCATTAAGCAAATTAATTAAACATACATAAAACATGCAATTAGGCATTAAAAAGAAAAATGTCCTGTACGAGTCATGGAGCTATTTCGTTTATAAAGGCTCCAACATGCTTGCGTGCCTCTGCCTTGTTCACCTAATGGCGCCTCTACCTGCTGCTCAATCTCTGGTAGCCTCCCTAAGCAGGCCCTTTTCTTCGAGGCCACACTTTATGACCTCGTCCCAGGTCTTTTTCAGTCAGCCCCTCACAATCCTATCCCAAATGTTCACACTTCTCACTCTCTGCACGTAACTGTCATCCTCCATCCTTTCCACATGCCCAAACCATCTCAGTCTGCTACATCTCAATCACCCTACATCACTCACCCCTCCAGGCTAAGTATATTCCGTTTATTTTTGCCGATACGAGAGAAATTTGGAAAAGCTTCATGTTAAAAAGACTTATTACAGCTTCAGCTCCTTAATTTGAAAAGCTCATCTTCTGCAGTATAAAATATGCAAAAAATAGGAAACAAAAAATATACGAAAGCTCAGTGGATATTTATGCTAATCAAAAATAAACAAGCTACCTACCCATCTATCTATGTATGTATCTATCTATATCTATTGCCAGACTCCTTAATCCCATAAAGGGAGGCCACAAACAAATTGCCCCCATGTCACACTGTCCTGTCATTTGGCTGCCCTTTCTCAAACTCACATCCCCTTCTCTCATCTCTCCTCCATCACACTCTCAGTCTTCCCCTCCTCTCTCCCTCCACCTCACCCTCAGTCACCTTCTCCACCCTCTTCACAGGGCCAGATCATCTCAAAATATCTATCCTAATCTTATCAACTCAAATTAAAAAGTTACATAAACATTAATATAAACACACCTGCTGAATAATGCTGCACAGGACCTGGGTTGTCTGATTTCCTCTAGTCAGCAGTTAATTTTTGGCCAATTCAAATTTTTCAGATTTCTCTATGGTCACCCCCTCTAGGATTCTGCCACCTTGCTGCAGAATACACCCATCACCATCTGCCAATAAAATGGGACTAAGTTTAAAGTAATAATAATAATAATAATAATAATGAATAATAATAGTTGACATGGCTAAAGAAAATGCCCTCACCACCTGCTAATAATAATAATAATAATAATAATAGTAATGATAATGATAAACACCTAGACTGATAACCTGACTTTTAACTTCATTTTATAATTGAGAAAAAATAAAACAAAATAAAAAACATGCAATTTCATATTTCCACAATTTAAATTTCTGAATAGTTTCTTTAAATGAAGAGATTTTAATATATGCAAATTAATTTTAAAAAATATACAATAATGATTTTAAATTTTCAAAAACTGTATAGATGCCATTTCACAGATCTGACCAGAAATATTAAAAGTACAGTAAGAGACACGTACCTCACTTTGATGGGCTTCAGGTACAGGACTGCTGACCTCTGTGGTAGTTTTAGCTGCCAGACAACCCAGTCCCTAACCCAGGCAGTCTTCTGTGGCCCTTCAATGCTTCTATAGTCCACTCCCTGAGGACCTGATAGACCAAACAGACCTCCTGGGGCAATGGCTATAGTCTTGTGAGAATTTTATGACTGGCAATGGCTTCCTCTCCTAGTCAGTCTCTTCCCTGGGGCTCTGTGTCCCCCTAAGGCAAGATATTCTCACTCTGTCTGTATCTACTCTTCTGTATCTATCTTGTCTTGCTCTTGAGGTTCTTGTATCTATCTTGCTTGTATCTTGTCTTGCTCTTGTATCTATCTTGCTTGTATCTTGTCTTGCTCTTGTATCTATCTTGCTTGTATCTTGTCTTGCTCTTGTATCTATCTTGCTTGTATCTTGTCTTGCTCTTGTATCTATCTTGCTTGTATCTTGTCTTGCTCTTGTATCTATCTTGCTTGTATCTTGTCTTGCTCTTGTATCTATCTTGCTTGTATCTTGTCTTGCTCTTGTATCTATCTTGCTTGTATCTTGTCTTGCTCTTCTATCTATCTTGCTTTCTTGATCTTCTTTGCATCTATCTTCTATCTATCCCCTCTCTCTCTCTCTCTCTTTACAAATTCTTAACACATTTTAAATTCAAATTCTGATCACATTAGGGGAGATATAATTCCAGGCACTAAATTCTCAGCATATGTCTTGTGCCTTAATGTCTTCCAAGAGTCTACTTATTCCACTCTTTCCATGCCATTCAGGTGCCTTTAATATTGCTTACTTTCTTCAGATCCATTGCTTTGAGCTTGTTGCCTTTATTTCAGATGCTTTAAATCAGTTACTTTGATCCTTCACTTTATTTTAGATGCTGCTGATCCATTACTCTGAGTCTTCTTGCTTTATTTTTTATCCTTTCTGTTTTATTATCGATCCTCTTTGCTTTGATCCTTTCGCCTTATTCAGTGGCGGTCACATCGGATGCTTGCACATGCGAGCTTTGCCGATCCATCCTCTGGACCCACACTCCAGCCCTTAGCAGGTGACCCGAAGGTGACCCAAAGCCGTCAAACGTGTGGACTCGACCATCAAGTACCGAACGCAGCTACTGCATGTTACAATCATTCCAGCGAACCGCCGTATATACTGCTATTATACTCCATTTGTCTGTTATACTCTTGTTATATACTGCAATTATACCTTCGTTCGCTGTTATACTCCAGTTCAATTGATACGCTGTACTGTAATGATGCGTTTGTTGGCTGTGTTATACTCTGGTTATGTGCTTTGTGATTAATGGTTTCTCAGCGCAGTATAATCCTTGTTTCTGTCATTATACTCCAATATACTGCCTGTTTCTTGAATTATACAGGACTATACTGTCTTTCTCTGCCTTTCCTGGACCAGTAGGATATCTGAGGGGGAAGCCACAAACCAGAGTCAATTTTTAGGCTGAAAATATTTACTGCCGAGACTTTCATTCCTTCTTTGGCTGTCTTCTTCAGTGTCTTCTTGGCCAGTCTTGTTTGGCTTGATTTTCTTCCTTGCTTGTCTTGGCTTCTCTTCAGCCTTTGCGTTCCTTCTTCAGCCATCTTGCTCGTCTTCTTCAGCCATCTTGCTCGTCTTCTTCAGCCATCTTGCTCGTCTTCTTCAGCCATCTTGCTCGTCTTCTTCAGCCATCTTGCTTGTCTTCTTCAGCCATCTTGCTTGTCTTTTTCAGCCATCTTGCTTGCCTTTTTCAGCCATCTTGCTTGCCTTTTTCAGCCATCTTGCTTGCCTTTTTCAGCCATCTTGCTTGCCTTTTTCAGCCATCTTGCTTGTCTTTTTCAGCCATCTTGCTTGCCTTTTTCAGCCATCTTGCTTGTCTTTTTCAGCCATCTTGCTTGTCTTTTTCAGCCATCTTGCTTGTCTTTTTCAGCCATCTTGCTTGTCTTTTTCAGCCATCTTGCTTGTCTTTTTCAGCCATCTTGCTTGTCTTTTTCAGCCATCTTGCTTGTCTTTTTCAGCCATCTTGCATTATTACTGGAGCAGCCTTGTTGGTTTTCTTTCTCAGGTTTCTTCTCGTCTTCGTTTTCTTCTCGAGTTTGTCTTGAGTCTCTTCCGTCTTTTCTTATTTCTTGAGTATTTCTTCTCTTGTTTTCTTCCTTCTTCAGTCTGTCTTCATTTTCTTTCTTCCTTCTCCTCGATTATCTTAAGCTTCTTAATCTCTCAAATCTCATCCTTTCTAATTAATGTAACTTTCTATTTTCAATTGCAGTATATCTGAATAAGGCTTTTTTGGCTTTCAATTCTGATCACTTTAAATCTGAAATAAAAAGTTAAAAAAATTAGTTCTTGGCATAATATTCACCCCTTCAATATAAATGTTTTTTCTGCTATCTTTGAACTATATATATATATTTTTTATTATACCTCTTTTAAATATAACCTAATTTATATTATACATAAAACATATTGCAGCATTTTATGTCAATTATGTTAGCATAGGCATGTGGAGAGGATGGAGAGAGACTAACATGGAGAGTGTATGTGAGCAAGGTGGAGGGATGGAGAGAGACTAACAAGGAGAGTGTATGTGAGCAAGGTGGAGGGATGGAGAGAGAGAGAGAGGGGGAGACCAAGGATAAGATGGAGTGATATATGAGAGAGGGGGGTTTAAGCTGGGGGGAGTGCTGCAAAAGGGAGTATGACAGACTAGGAGAATATGTGAGAGAGGTGGAGGAAGGGGGAGACCAAGGATGAGATGGAGGGAAAGAGTGAAAAGGTATATGAGAGGCAGGTATGTGTTGTTGGAAGGGCAGCAAAAGAGAAAGACTAACTAAGAGAGTATGAGAGTTAGGTGAAGGGAGGGGGAGTGAGGGCGAGACCAAGGTTGAGATGGAGGGATGGAGCGGAGAGGTACAAGAGAGAGGGGGAAGAGCTGGGGGAAGGACAACGTAATGGAAGGGGATGGGACGACATGGAGGAGATTTGCCTCTGGACACCCTTTATGGGATTAAGGAGTCTGGCTATAGATAGATAAACAGACAGACAGATAGATAGACAGAGATAGATACTTACCAAAGTGATCAGTTAGGCAGATCTACAGGCAGAGCGCTCCACGGCTCCGCCCCGTTGAACCGCACCTGAAAAAAACTGTCCATCAACAAGTATTTATGGTGCAGGTCCAGTGCCGGAACACTTTACCTGTGCCTTAACTCTGATGGCACTAAGAGCTGCTCCATACCAAACGAATTCGCCAGTCCTGGATGGTAAGGAGGCTGCATAACACCAAGACAGTTAAGGATTGGGTTAGTAAAAGATACTAAATTATTAGCACAGCTGGGGTGATACTCGTCAACTTGTGTGAACTGAACACCCAGCCGTGATGCACTACTAGCAGACGGCATCTCGTGTGAACCAAACACCGAGCCGTCTGCTCTTGGAAGTCTGTATTGGTTTTGATGGTGATTGCGTCGCTTGTACAACAATCATATTAACTGCCAACACAGCTTCCATAACTCACAAATATCGGTGCTCCAGCGGTGAGACAATTAAGACAACCATGACTCAACAACCAAGACTCGGTTTACCAGGAAACCGAGGAACCATAAATATGGCACATGTACCGTAACACAGTACATGCATCATATGACTGTATAGCTAAGGTCCTGATCTCATTCTGCCTACAAGCTAAAATTGCTAGAGTTCTCGTCACTCTTTCACCCCCTTCCCTATCACCCTCCCTGGCCCACCCATCCACCTAGCCGTCTAAGGTGATGTCGTCGATCTCGTTGATCTTGCAGCACCTGTTCTATCTAAGCCTGACTGCCACCAAGGGGAGGAAGCCAGATTAGTGCACATGTAAATAGAAATAAATAATAATCCTATAAATGTTAGAAATTCTTTGAAAAATCTAAGTTTCATTTAGACTGGAGGCTCAGCAAGAGATTAAGAATTGAAAATGGATTACTTTACTGTATTTTTAAAGCCTCCAGTCAAAAACAGAAGAGTAACTTATCCGTTCTTGTGGTGGTGTGTGGGGCAGGACGGTGGAGCTCCGGCCACATGGAGTCCCTGGTGCTGTCCAACCATCCGCACAGGCTTCGTAAACTTCAAGGAGGGAACTGCAAACACACTGACACACACGCACACAAATGATGAGCGGGGGAGGGGGAGGGCAAGGAGGAAAATGAAGTGGAGGGGGAGGAAAGGAGGAAAATGAAGTGGAGGGGGAGGAAAGGAGGAAAATGAAGTGGAGGGGGAGGAAAGGAGGAAAATGGAGAGGAGGGGGAGGCAGAGATGGCAGGGAGCAGACAGGCCTAATGTATGCGACTTAAAGACACTATCCTTAATATAAATCTAGTGCTATGAATGAAGTAACAAGCATTAACTAACACCTCCACTCCTAACCTATCTGACATTCCTGCTCCCTCCAAATGCTTTTATATTAAACTCAGACAAAGCTAGTTAGTATTTAAGAAGTCTAGGCAAATACCTAACTTAAATTCAGTGAGTCTATGCTGAATAACTATGTGGAATTTGGCAGCACTGGGTTACACAAGTCAAGTGGTTTCTAAATGAGCTAATCCATCTAAACTTTCTAGTAAATCTGAAACCATACAGTGGGGAGGGCACATGTCCCAAGAGGCCCTTCAGGACTCGGCCAACCATCCCAGACTTCGCCATCCACTCGTCTGCCAAACCGCCCAATCTGAAACTTTGTACCTTTTGTTAGAAATATATTGAACATTACACACTGTCCTGACCAAAAGCTTGATGGTGTGTGTAAGTGTATATATATGTATATGTGTGTGCATGAGTGTGTGTGTGTGTGTGTGTGTGTGTGTGTGTGTGTGTGTGTGTGTGTGTGTGTGTGTGTGTGTGTGTGTGTGTACAAACTTTTGCATCACAAACTACAGTTCAACTTCAACCATTACAGATTCTTTATGAATGAGGGACACCATAATTATCATCCACTCACTTGATGTAGTGCTGCCTACTTCTTCCTTCACCTTTATCATTCTTTTTCTGTGTCTGTCCTCTTCTCTTCCTATTGCTCACCAACATCCACTCACTTGATGTGGTGCTCCCTCCTCCTTCCTTCACCTTTATCATTCTTTTTCTGTGTCTGCACTCCTCTCTTCCTATTTCTCCCATCTTTCCTGTCACTTTTACTACTCTTCTTTCCTTTTCAGGTGGCTTTACACTGAGTGAAAAGCCTAATGGTTTCCTGTAAGCCAGGGAACCATTTACAACACTGGGTGGTAACCATATAACCAACCCATACATAATCTCTACATGTCAGTAAGCGAGTTGGTGGAGCGTGAGTGTCCCTCCCCATAAAGAAACCAGCTCAAAGACAAACAGCCACTCTTTATGGGATTATGGCATCTGGCTATAGATGGAAAGATAGACAACACTACACACTCTTACTAAAATCAGGAAGGATATCAAGTGCTAAAGGAGTCAGGGAAGAGTTGGATAAGGTATCAGGAAAGGCCATATTTAAACACTCCATCTGGAAAGCTCCTGACCTGAACCAAAATTGCCTGAAGGTACTGTACAGGATGAAAATGGTGTACAGGTTGAAAATAAATGCCATTTTTTTTTTTTTCAACCTGTGCAGTACCAAGAATAAAATGGAAAATACATGATCAGTCAAGGGGTCAATAACACAGGCAGGTCACATTCGGGATTGTGGCGTGTGGCAATAGACAGATAGATAGACAGAGATCCAAAATTGTTCAAGCCAGCAGAATCAGTAAATCTATTCCTATTTTTCCCATAAGTTATCATCCCTATTATAAAAGTTTTGCGATTCCCCTTTACCTCAATCCAACAATCCGATATCCTGTACAAATATCCACCATCCCAGCAAACTGTTAACATATCCCACTCATAATGGTACCCACATGTATAGGGAAAATAGCCCCTATGGTCTACTTATCTATAGCCAGATGCCTTAATCCCATAAGGGGTGGCCACAAACAAATCGCCTCCATGTTGCCCTGTCCCCCAGCATTTCACTACCCTCCCTCCAGCTCACACCCCCTCTCTCATATTCCTCTCCACTCCATCCCTCCGTCTCATCCTGAGTTTCCCCCTCCCTCTCCCCTTCCTCCGCCTCACACACACTGTCCTCATTAGTCTCTCACTCTCAATCCTCCCCACATGGCCAAACTACCCCAGTGAATTTCTCCTAAAGCTTTCTATCACTTCCACATCCACACCACAATGCTCCTTCACCTCCTCATTTGTCAGTCTCTCTCTCGCTCCATGTAACTCCACATGCTCTTCTCAAACAACTCATTTCCACTGCTCTCACTCTTAAACTTGTGTCCTTCCAACAAGGTCCAAGCTTCACTGTCATGCACAGACTTTTTCACTTCCATGCTCACTTCCCTGTTTCTTATCACTGCTTCCAAAGAACCAGCAACCTTTCTTCCCTGTTGTACCCTTTCAAGCACTTCATCCTCCAGACTTCCATCCTTACTCATCACACTACCCAAGTACTTAAACGTACTCACATTTTCCATTTCCTCCTTATCCAACCAAACTGTTCATTCAGTGACTTCACTTCTCTCGAAGACCATAACTTTACTCTTTCCTACATTCACCTTTAGATGCAATTTCTTTCATATCCTCCCAAACTCATCCACCAAGCCTTGCGGCTCCCCTTCGTCTTCACTTAACAACACAGTATCATCTGCTAACAACAGTACAGGAAGTTTCCAAACCCTGCCCTCTCTCATTAGGGTCACTTCAACATCCACTGCCCTACCTTGTATCTCTTTTATAACCCCATCCATATACAGATTGAACAACCATGGAGACATGACACATCCCTTATGGTCACTACAGCAAATAAAACCCAATTTTTATTTCTTACCAACCCTTAACTCAAGAAAATTATATGTATGTATGTATCTACGGCCAGACTCCTTTATACCAAGTTAAAAATAAAAATGCACCAAGGGAAACTCTTGCTAACACTAAACATTCATTTTACTGACAGAAATTGTTGGCAACATGAAACTTTAGATTCAAAATTTTAAATCAACTCTATACTCTAACTTGGCCCAGATTTTTGTCTTTTTTGTTAATTATTTCAGAGTTTAGTGACAGAAAAAGACAATGCTATAGCTCTTTATACCTTCCACAACACTTCCTCATGACTAGCACCATATTCATGTGTTAATCTACAGTTCCAACTCAGTACTGATAAGGAGATGGCAGTTTTAGGCCAAATTAGAGCAAAAGGGGTGTAGTGAATGTAAATATAATCCCTAAATCACCTGTTAATTATCAGTATATGAGAGAGGAGGGTGTAAGGTGGGGGAAGGACATTGAAATAGCAGGGATAGGACAACATGGAGGTGATAATGTTTGTGACCATTCTTTAATCAGAGTAACATGAGAATTTCAAGAGAGAGAAAAATAATGATCCAAATGAACAAACAAAATCACATGGGATGGGGATCAGGGGTAGGCTAAATTGAACCAGATGTGGCAAATCGAAATATTTGGGGGATAATACGCGAGTTATATTACCGATCCTTCACGTAATGCTGTACAGGAGGTTTTGGTGAACAAGATGTACAACCATATCACGTGTACTATAGCACATACACTTCCTTTTACACTGAAATCTGGGGGCGATTTCATTTTACTCAATTTTTTTAGTAATACCCTAAAAAGGTTCCCCGGCTCTTGCATTGGAAGAAAATGGGTTGCAGTAACGTTAACGCAGTAGACAATTTCAATTCATAAAAAGGGCTTAGCAACTCAAGGCGGTAGTTATAACGACACTGATGAACCAGATCGTTAAATAAACAAATGAAACTTAATAAACAGAAGTAAACAACACTGAATTTGGCCACTACTCACGCGTGTGACAGGAAACCAAATTTGCAAATCAAGGCACTGAATAAGACATCACCAAACAATCATTGAGCGAAATAAAATACATTCAAACAAATAAAGTAGGCAGTACTCACTCATGTCACCGTCGCCAGGGTGGAAATGAGGAACTGGTAATTTGAAAGGACGAGGAAAACTTGACAACTACGCAGGGAGACTTGGTTCCCCGACTCGCATTCCACAGAGATCGAAGCACTTGTTTCCTGGCGACTCATTCTTGCTTTATATACTCGTTCATTCTTCTCTATGATGTTAATGTTGACATAGTTTGTGTTAGTGATATAGGAGGCTAATGACATGTAGTGTTGGTGATACAAGAGGACAATGATATGTAATAAACTGCTAAGATTCACATTCTACAGGGTTCGAAGCACTTGTTGTTCGGCAGTTTCGTCTGATATTTACTCTCCCACTTTACGTTCTGTGCTTTTTAGAGGCGACATAGTTTGTGTTAATAATATATTTGAGGATGGTGATGTAGAATATGGAAAATAAATCGCTAAGATGTAAGAGTTACGATACATGGACGAAGGTGAGACCCACATTAGGTATCGCTTTAAAATGTTCCCCAGCTCTTGCAGTACAGGAATCTAGGGTTTTCAGTATAATGTTAATTCACAAGACGATTTCAGTTTTAAAAAAGGTGCATAACACCTCAAGGCACTAGTAATTATGTCACTAATCGGGCAGGTCGTTGAATAAATACATAAACTCAATAAACAGAAGCAAATAACATGAGAGGGGTGTGTGTGAGCTGGGAGCAGGGCAGAGAAATGGCGGGGGACAGAGCGACAGGGAGGAGATTTGTTTGTGGTCACCCCTTATGGGATTAAGGCGTCTGGCAATAGATAGACAGATAGAAATAACAGACACAATTCCGCCACTACTCACGAGCTGGGATGGATGTCTTGAAGGCATGGAGTATACTGACCTATGTAGTAAAAAAATTAGGTAGCAGCTAGACGTGGCATTTGAATTTAAAATGGCGTGTACTATATGGAAGAGGAAATAATGAATGAGGAAAATGTGTCTTAGAATAACGAAAATACGAAGCTGCAGGTCCAGACGGTGTAAAACCAGAATTTTTCAAAGTTTCCCTACAAAGTAAGGTATTATTTAAGCACACTAGGCGATATAATGAAACAAACACTGCAAACAGCTGACATACGAGATGGCTGGAGAGAATCTAATACAGTCGTGATACCTAAAACTGGGATGCCTAAAGTTAACGAGTTCAGGCCTATAGCGTTAACAAATACAGGTTATAAAGTAGTGATGGCAGTGTTGAGAATGAGCATAGAAGAACACACAAAGAGGAATGGATTTTTTTTTTTTAATGCTAGGAAGAAGGAACCAAAGGCCACGAGCCCGCAATAAACTGTTCCTTCCAAGAGAAAAACAAAATACAAGAGAGAAAACTTCAAGATCCGTTCATTTCGAGATGCCTGGACACACTGCGTTTGAAAGACTGGAGATCATGGCCAGCAGGAAATACAGACAGAGGGAGAAAGAGATAATAAAGTAGGTTTTACAGCAGGAGGTGGAGTAGAAAACAACATTCTTATCCTGAGGTACCGTACAAGGCATTTATGAACAGACAGTAACAGTTGCATCAATTTCGCTAAAGCATTCGATAGTGTTAAGAGACGATGGTAAAGTTGTTAATGGAGTACAAGGTATGTGAAAAAGCAACAGACATTTTTACAATACTATACAAGGGAGACAAAACAAAGGTGAAGTTGGATGAGGGAAGAGAGCTTGTGATATCAGGAAGTAGCGGTATAAGGCAAGGTTAGTAACTTTCAAAATGATTCAGAAGCTAAAATAACTAGATAGGGGGCTTAAAGATGAGGCTTTTAAAATACCATCTCTGTTCTTTGCTGATGATGGGATGCTGTTGGTAGGCAATGTAGAAGAAAGAGTAGTGGAACAGGTGGTGACGACAGGTAGGGAATGTGGACTAGGAATACACAAAAATGTAATCATACTCAACACGAAAGAAAAACCACAGGAGATAGCTGGTATAAGGGGTAGTGACAGGCTTAAATATATAGGGATTAGTGACAGCAGACAGTTCTTTAACCTACGGAAAGAGTTAATGATATAGACGGCAGTGAGAATGGCAAATAAGACCTATTCAACAGCTGCAAGATGTTCAGGAGTGTTCATAGGAAAAACACAATGGGAGAGGACAAAAGTTACACAAATTCTGACAAATAAGGGAAAAGAATATAAGAGACTCACTGCCATAGGAAACAGACCCAGACCAGGATAAGACTACCGATTCAGACCAAAACTTGCGCCGTCCAGCTGAACTGAACTGAAGCGAGGTTCGAAGCACTACATCCTCAGCAACTTATTCCGCATTCCACACCTTCACATTCTTTCGTGTATAATATTTACAAGGTTTTCAAATATCTATAAGGTTTTTAAATAGACATAGTTGGTATTATTAACAGACATGAGAATACTGGAGTGTAATGTACAGAAGAATAATTCGGAAAAGAAGAGGTGTTGCGTACGGTGCCTCCCCTCCTTGTATGACCCCTGGTTTTATTCTTGCTGCCCCCAGATTATTATTATTATTATTATTCAATTCAATTTCAATCATTTCCTGTGGCACCCCACGGGATGCATAGGGCCTCGATGAACTCTCTCCACCAATATTTCTCTCTTGCCATCTCCTTCAGGTCCCACCAACACTCCTCTCCTGCTTCTCTTTTCATTGTCCTCAACCAGGTTTCCCTCGGCCTACCTCTGCCTCTTCTTCCTCTAGCAGTCCACTCTAGCACATCCTGTATTAAACTGCCTTCTTTTCTGTATATGTGCCCCAGCCATTCCCTCGGCCTACCTCTGCCTCTTCTTCCTCTAGCAGTCCACTCTGGCACATCCTGTATTAAACTGCCTTCTTTTCTGTATATGTGCCCCAGACATTCCCTCGGCCTACCTCTGCCTCTTCTTCCTCTAGCAGTCCACTCTGGCACATCCTGTATTAAACTGCCTTCTTTTCTGTATATGTGCCCCAGCCATTTCCAGCGAGACAGTCTCACATATTCATTAACTGGTTCCACTCTCGTAATATCCCTTACTCTTTCATTTGTAACTCTGTCTTGCCACTTTACCCCAAGAATCCTTCTCAGTATTTTATTCTCAAATCCTAATACTTTCTGATCTGTTGCAATTGTACTGTACCAGGACTCATGCCCATAAATTAAAATGGGTCTAACCATGGACTTGTAAATTTTCAATTTAGTATGTACGGAAAGCATATTATTATTCCAAACAGATTTCAACATTCGAACAGCTCGCCAAGCCTGTCTAATCCTCTCCTCAATTTCACTGTTTAATGATCCATTAGATGATACAATCGTTCCCAGATATTTAAAATTTTCTACATTCTTCACCACATTATTCCCAATTACACAATCGATTTGGTTCTCCACGTTCATATTAATAATTTTAGTCTTTCCACAATTTATTATACATAACAGTACATAATAATAACACCTAGTAATAATAATAATAATAATAATAATAATAATAATAATAATGTCTGTAGCTAAGTAGAATAAAAGTTGATAGACAATACAGTATATAGATTAATATTATTGGTAGGTCTGTAAAATAGATAGATAGATAGATAGATAGATAGAGATAGAGAGAGAGAGAATAGGTCTGTAGAATAGAGAGAGAATAGATCTGTAGAACAAAGAGAGAGAGGGAATAGCTCTGTAAAAGAATATAGAGAGACAGAGGCGGGAACTACCGAACCAAGGAGGGGGGGGGTAACTAACACCTAGTCCATCCAAACCAGCGAAATGAACCAACAGGATTCAAATTTTCCCGCCAACGAGGTGAGGTGTGGGAGGAGGAACAATGGAGAGTCACTTTCAATCCAACAGCTGAACTGAGAAAACACTAGAGAGTAAGCTGGTGTATACTAACAATATTTACTAGTATACTGATGTATTTTCTTGTATACTAATATATTTATTATACTATTGGTTATTTTGTAAGTCTGTGATCTGAAAGGGCAATGGGCTATATTTTTGGTTAAATATAAAAAATACTGATCAATTTTCGTATTGGTAAAAAAATTACTAGTATATAGACAAACGTAACATATATAGCTTAAAACTTGCTATATTGTTGAGTACTTATTAACTTTGACAACTTAAATTTAGGAAAAAATTAAAGATTGTATTACACTTTTCATACCAACTTAAAACCTTCTACCTACTTACGTATTGTAGGTATGTTACTTGTGTAGTAATATTCATGAAAACTAAGTAATTTTTAAACTTGACCAAAATATAACCCAATGTCTCTAACTTTGAAGCAAAAGTTAATTTGTCAAAATAATTCACTTTATTCTTGTCAGTCTTTCAACAGTCCACATCTATGCAGTAGATACTCTACTTACTTAAACTTTCGGGTTAAATAACTTTAGACACGATAACTACACTAAATTATACATACATTTGCTTTTCAACATGGGTAGGCACAATGAGTTAAAGCGCTCACCTCTGACCGAAGGGACAGAGTCGAGTCCACCCAAGAGGCCCTAGCAAACATCAGGAAGGGCATCAGGCCACGAAGTGCTACACGCCACAAAACCTATAAGTCCTCTACCCAGGAGCAACGCCTTAACCTTTTCGAAGAAAAGGGGATACTCCGTAAAACTCTTACAAATTTAGACCCAAATAGATTAAAACTAAACTGTGCTGAGGTTGCTACTATGTAAGATCTAGGAACTGTTTGCGTAAGTGCTTGGGTAACGTGAGAAGGTAAATTGCTCTACCTAACCTTGTTACAGATGTGGCCTGGTCTTTGCTGCTGAACCCAGTGGACTACAAAATGACCCCTATCAAATGCCTGCATCGAACTATCGACCCACGAACAAGATAGAATGACTCTACTGCCGGGTACACGCGCTGACGGTTTTAGTGACTCCGCGTGAAGGAGTCGTGTAGGCAGCGAATGGGGAGCGAACCTACAATCACCCGGACATCTAAACCAATCCTCTACTACCGCTTAACTTAAACCTCCCTGACCCACTAAACCACCAGGCGTCTCTACACCAAGCCAGCTACCACAAGGGACCCTACTACACACTGGAATATCTGAACTACAAAAATCTGAAGTTGAACCGCCTTAGTCTACTGAACCACCAGGAGTCTACCCTAAGCCTACTACCACAAGAGTCTACTGGAAGTCTTTGAAGCTGCATCTTAAAGGAAACTATATATATTTAAAATGTACAGGAATTTAAGTTTTGAATAAATTGTCTAATTGTCGTGGCCTATAAATATTCCTTTTTGGGATTTGAAGATATAGACTTACGCTTGTGTATTTAATCTGACATGAAAAATCAGTAACTCTACTTTAATCTGTTTATTTATTGCCAGACGCTCTAATCCCGTAAGGGGTGGCTACAAACAAATCGCCTCCAAGCGCCCTGTCCCCCCGCCATTTCACTACCCTCCTCCTACATCACACCTCCCACTTTCAAACATCTCCACTCCATCTCTCAATTGCATTCCATCCTTGGTCTCCCCCTCCCTCACCCCCCCCCTCCACCTCACGCACATACTCTCCTCGACAGTCTCTCTCTAATTTAATGTTTTTCTTAATTCTCATTATGTTTAACGAGCTACACTACAGCTTGTGTTCTTATCTTGTATGGTGTAATTACCTTCATAAAAACAGAAGGTGAAACTGATACCAAATGACAAGATTGGAAGGTATGTTAAGGAGTAGGGAGAGGCCGACCGAGTGACAATAATAGGAAGAACTTAACTGTTGCATTGTGTCTAACATAATAGTAACGGGGGGAAAACACAATCCGGAAGAAACTGACATAGAGAGGTAGAGCAGGAAAAAAAGGACTGGAGAAATTAAGATTCCTCTAAAGAGACAGGGACGGAGGAAGTAATTTTCATGTTAAGATGGGAAAAATTTAAGAGATGGAAAATTTACGTTAACTACAGATCTGACTGCCAAAGTGACTTGATGATTTGGGCAGTACGAACTATCTTATTAACTTTGCCAAATTAGTCACACTACTACACTCTGCTGAACCTGACCTAAAACTACCACCACTCCAGCAGAAAGAAGTGAGTAAACAAGCACAAGTTCGGACTAAGTCAAGAAGTTCCTGAAAATGTCTTGGCTATTCTCCCGGTGAGCTACGTGACGAGCTGCAACAAACCTTGGCCCAAAGGTAAAGTGAATAACATGTTACTGTAATATCTCTAGTACTGTCTGATAGTGGCTGCACTGACTTGCTAAACACTCTTCCTATCGTTTCACTGATAAAGGCTCCAACCTGCTTGCATGCGTCGGCCTTGGTCACCTAATAGAGTTCTCAAAGTTGTTCGATCTCTGGCAGCCTCCCTATTAAGTCTCCCATCCCTTAGGTCACACTGACCTCGTCCCAGGTCTTTTTCAGTCTGCCTCTCGCAACCCTACCCCCATCGTTCACATTTCTCGCTTTCCGCACCCAAATGTCATCCCCCATCCACTCCACATGCCCAAACCATCTCAGTCTATCCATGTATAAGATTCTGTATAGTGGTCTATACATAACGACTAAATTGCAAGCCGTAATTCGTTGCGGGAGCTTCTCAGTCTGCTGGTGTGGGCAGGGGCCTCGTTTTGTCTGCAAATGTTGGGGGGAGTCGGCATTATACTACTTTGTGCGCACCGCAGGGGGAGGGGCTGGGGTGCGTAGCCCCCCGACCACCGACGAAGCATTGTTGTAATGTGAAGGTAAATGTATGTACAATACAACACGACATTGTATTGTAGGAGGTGCACACAAAAGACTGTCTTGTAATCGTTGTTTGTCACTGTGTAGGTATTGTACAAGGGTTCAGACAAAAGACTGTCTTGTAATCGTTGTTTGTCACTGTGTGGGTATTGTACAAGGGTCCACACAAAAGACTGTCTTGTAATCGTTGTTTGTCACTGTGTGGGTATTGTACAAGGGTCCACACAAAAGACTGTCTTGTAATCGTTGTTTGTCACTGTGTGGGTATTGTACAAGGGTGCACACAAAAGACTGTCTTGTAATCGTTGTTTAAATAATACACCAATATTTACTGTATAGGAAGCATTGCGTCATTAAGGAAATATAAACAAACGGCGTGACGCTGTTCATCCTGACAATTGTCACCTACAACAGTGGGGGACAAAAGATACTGTCCCCCAGGCTCCAAAAAGTGGGGGGGACACGTGCCCCTGTCCCCCACCCAAACGAAGCCCCTGGGTGTGGGTGTGACACGGAGCACGAAATATATGACGCAGGACAGACACTGACAACTGAGCCGTACCCCCAACACGTGAGATATTACCCAGTCCAGTGGCTCTCTCTCTCCACGTAGCTCAAAGGCAGAAAAATCATTACTGTGCCTCTACATCCCTTCCACAGCACTTCTTCGTGACTAGCATCATACTCGTGTTAAAATCTCTCTCTCTCTCTCTCTCTCTCTCTTTCACGTACATAGCTCAAAGGCAGAAAAATCATTACTGTAATTCCACATCCCTTCCACGGCACTTCTTCGTGACTTGCATCATATTCGTTAAAACTTTTGCACACTCGGTACTGGAGAGATGGTAATTTTAGGCCAAGTTTGAATAATCACAGTATGGTCAAAAGTCTTCAAAAATAATCTTTTTATTTTTTTTTATTAAACTCGTATACATAACATTTTAAAAGTCATAATCTTTATCAGGAGGAGGAGGAGGAGGAGGAGGAGGAGAAGAAGGAAGAGGAGGAGGAAGAGGAAGTGTTGGACGAAAGAAATCAATAATAATAATAACGTCTATCAACTCTTCACTAATTCTCTAGCACTTCAAACCATTAAACAACCTGACTAAACCACCTCCTGACAGGCATCACGTCAACAGATCACCAAAACCACGATTATAATAAGTGCCAAAAATATATCCCAATTATAAAGCGGTTTTCTTCTTTATTTGGGAGAAAGAACAGAAATAGCCCATCTTGAACCCCCTTTCAGGTTCAATCAGCCTTTGGTTTCTTCTTCTTTGGAAAAAAAAAAAGTACATACACATACACCATCACAGATATCATTTAAAACATCAATAATATTATATACACACACATCTGAAAAAAAAATATCGTCACTCAATTTTTAGCTCACTGAAGGACTGATTTGACTAGTAACCAAGGAGACTCATTTTTTTAGGCTTACAAAAATCATTGGACAAGTGTAGATTGAAGGAATTATATGACTAGTAATCAAGGAGACTCACTTAAGGCTATAATAAAAAGTATCAATGATCATGTGTGAAGAAATTATTTGACTAGTAACCAAGGAGACTCATTAGAGACTGAAAAAAATATCAATGGTCATATAAGAAGGAATTATTTGACTAGTAACCAAGGAGACTCATACAAGGTCCAAAAAAAATCATGTACCACTAAACACTACTGAAATGGCTGAAGAAATGATTTGACTAGTAAGGAGACTCATTTGAAGCTATAAGAAATATCAATGGTCATATATGAACGAATTATTTGACTAGTAACCAAGAAGACTCATTTTGACTTTGTAAAAAATTACAATGGTCAGGTGCGAAGGAATTATTTGACTAGTAACCAAGGAGACTCATTTAAGGTCCCCAAAAATCATGTACCATTAAACACTACTGAAATGGCTGAAGAAATTATTTGACTAGTAACCAAGGAGATTCATTCCTACTCACGTGGTTGGTGTTTAAAGCTGGTATAATTGCTGCTCAGGGATAAGCGACTGGTCTCCCTTCCCTTCGGTGTCTGGACTGAGTAGCATAGGCCTGGAATAATAAATAAATACTTGGATGAACAGATGGACAATATCTATCAGTTTATCTACTAGTCTATTTATCTATCTATCTAGTAGACTATTTAACTATCTACTACCCTTCTAGTCTATTTATCTATCTACTAATCTATCTATCTTCTATATCTACTTGTCTTCACTGCCCTATACCCCTATTAACTGTAAAGGCAAAGAATTGGATGAATGGATGGTCAATATCTATCAGTACCTACTCGTATATCTACCTGTCTATCTACTGGTCAATCTGTTTATCTATTAGTCTGTCTATCTACTACCTTATCTATCACTCTATCTATCTACTAGTCTTTGCTACCCTATACTAATTGCTGAATAGAAAAATTTAACTAAGCCTAACAAGTATTTACTATGGTTCAGGGGATGCACACACACACACACACACACACACACACACACACACACACACACACACACACACACACACACACACACACACACACACACACACACACACACACACACACACACACACACACACACACACACACACACACACACACACACACACACACACACACACACACACACACACACACACACACACACACACACACACACACACACACACACACACACACACACACACACACACACACACACACACACACACACACACACACACACACACACACACACACACACACACACACACACACACACACACACACACACACACACACACACACACACACACACACACACACACACACACACACACACACACACACACACACACACACACACACACACACACACACACACACACACACACACACACACACACACACACACACACACACACACACACACACACACACACACACACACACACACACACACACACACACACACACACACACACACACACACACACACACACACACACACACACACACACACACACACACACACACACACACACACACACACACACACACACACACACACACACACACACACACACACACACACACACACACACACACACACACACACACACACACACACACACACACACACACACACACACACACACACACACACACACACACACACACACAAACACTCACCTTCTCATGTCAACCGGAACACATGACTTGCTCCAGGATAAGGATTTGACTGCCTTCCCTCTCCTCTCCACTCAGCTCTCTCTTTTTCCACTCAACTGTCTTCTTTCCCCACTCACTGTCTTGTTTTCCCTCTCGTCCCCACTCAGCTCTCTCTTTTTCCACTCAACTGTCTTCTTTCCCCACTCACTGTCTTGATTTCCCTCTCGTCTCCACTCAAGTCTTTTTTCCAACTCAGACTTTTTTTGCCTCACTGTTTTCCTTCCTATTCAGTTATCTCGTTCTGATACTATCCTATAACCTGCTTCAACTTTAAACAAGCTATATATCCATTTGACTTGGCAATGAAGGACTGTATTATGTAGGAACCTGTAATGTAATAGGCCTCGTTGCTCAGTCCTGGTTACCTGATCGAGTAGACCCATCAACCACAGGTAACTGCCCCCTATGAAATTATCCCACAGGTTCCCACACACTGTTATGTCTCCCTCTTCATGTGGCGCTTCCTGTGCTGTGTGGGACTATTTTGCATGCAGGGTGTGTCTCTTGTGGCTCCACCCTACCCAACTTTATGCTGCTTACTGAGGAAGTCTGGGTGATGTCCTGGTGAACTCAATCTGTATTTAAGGACACCTCCAATGAGTGTATGTCAGAAGGGTGGCTGGCACGATGGTGTTATGATTGAGTTGTTGTACTGCTGTGTGTGTGAAGTATGTATGTACGTGTTTCTTCAATGCTGGTGTGGGAATATCTGGAGGTGGAATATTGTTGTAATGGATCTGATAATGTTTGGTGAGTGTTCTATGTGCCTGTGTGTGATGTGTGTGGCATGTATGTGTAATGAGTGGTGTTGTGTACTTGTCTCTCTCATCTCAAGGTAGTTTCTGGGACGGCTTTAGTATCAGAGTGTGAGCTGTGGGAGTGGTTTTGGTGCTGCCAGTGGTGATGTGTAGGATGTTGGTATGTATGGTTTGCAGGGTCTTGTATCAGATAGGATGGAACCCGATGTCAGGGAGGCACAGGACATTATGTAATCTAATGTATCTGTCTATTGTCTTTAGAGTAAGGCCCAAAGGCTAGCCCTGTGGTTGCCCCAAGTGCAGGGAGTCTACAGGTACACTTCCTCTTGATGTCTTGTACAGGGTCCTTGAAGGTGTGTCTAGTTTCATGTGTCACTCCAAGATCTTAGTGGAGGGGGTGGATTAAGTGGACTGTGATTAGGAGGGTGTGGGTTAAGTGGACTGTGATTAGGAGGGTGTGGGTTAAGTGGGTTGTGATGTGGAGAGTGTGGGTTAAGTGGATTGTGATGGGGAGTGTGTGGATTAAGTGGAATGTCATGTGGAGGGTGTGGATTAAGTGGAATGTCATGTGGAGGTAGTACCTGTGTTCACGTTTACTGCTGGTGACGTGTGGTGGTGGATTTGGCTGGGGCAACTGTCAACCTCTTGTCCTTAACCCAGGCCTGCTGTGTGTTGAGGTACTCTTGCTGCAGTGAGGGGGCTGTGTCTGCACTGTGGTGTGTGGTTGTTATGGTATCTGCACTGTGGTGTGTGGTTGTTATGGTATCTGCAATGAGGTGTGTGGTTGTTATGGTGGTCTGAAGCATGATGTGTGGTTGAAATGGTGGACATCTGCATATAAAACAATATTAGTGGCTGGTTAGGGAGAGGGAATGTCATGACTGTATAGACTGAAGAGTGTGGTTAAGTCTCATGAAGTATTCTGCACATTGCCAATACAGTGATACCCCATGATGCTTCAAGGTGATTTAGTATTTAACACTATCAATACACCCTGTCCCAACTTCTTGTGGTCAGCTTGGAAATCTAATCAAAGACCTCAAAGTTGTGGGTCTTGTGCTACAAATTACACCCCACCCCTTACGTGATTAAGATGTCTGGCTATGGATAGATAGTCAGCAGAAGAAAGTGACAAGGAGGAGGTGAAACCAGGGTTGGTGATTTTTTTTTTTTTTTTTTTTTTTTCCAAATCAAAACAATAAATTTTTATTTATTCAATTTATTTGATTTTTCTGTTTATTATATTGCTAATATTTCAAAAGTAGTATACTGAATACTGTACACCATGTCCTGTCTAATCACTGATGGTTCACTGCCCAGACTCCAGACACTGTACATTGCTGTTCAAGTGCTGTCTGTACACTGCTGGTTAAGGCTGAGTTGCCAGTGGTAATCCAGACAGCATATTCCAAAGCTGATTATATTACCACACAGACAAATCTTAAGCTGATATTATTATGCCATGGCCTTAAGTGACCCAGTACAGCCTACCTAGTCTTACGGCTTGGTTTTTTATTTATGGCTCAGTATTTCACATGTATATACTGTATAATTTCAATGCTTTGTTACACAAATGTAAAATATATTTTCTGTCATACAATGCAGCAATTTCTAATGGCACCATTCACCAGGATCTGCTGACTTAATGCTTATGTGTCTGAATAAATGAATGCCAACACAAAGTGTTACACAACTTTTATAAACCTTCAGATTTTATTTTTGTTAACTTTTAGATTAAAAAAAAAAAAAAATCAATGATTTAATCACATGATTAAATCACTGCCAACCCTGGGTGAAACAGTAGATGAACATTTGTCAGCAGAGGAAAGTAACAAGTAGAGGAGGTGAAATAGTCAGCAGGGGAAGTGACAAGTAGAGGAGGTGAAACAGTCAGCAGGGGAAGTGACAAGTAAATGAGATGGAATATTAGACAAACTTCTGTCCTATACGGCAGATTAAATGTTAGTAGTCCCCTTACACTACAGAATGGTCAAAATACAAACTACAGTACTACATTCAACTTTATTAGTCTAAATAAATGAGCTATTGTATACTTGTGCAAACCATAACACAATACAGTATATGAGAAGTGACCACCACAAGTACCACGTATATATGGCCTTTGCGATTCTGATACAATATTTCCGATTATACATACCATGATGCACTGAGACAACACTGGCTACTCCCCATATATACAAAACGTCCCCAGAAATGTGTCCAAAAATCCAGGTGGTGAAAATATGGTTAATTTTGAGAATAAATGGTCAAAAAACATGTCTAATTCTCAGCCATGGGATATTTATTGAAAGTCTTATGGAAGAAAATGCCAAGTTATAATTACTGAAGGTCTTATGGGAGAAAATAGGTATTCTCGTCAGTTAAGGAAGTTCCCTAGCACCTCTTCCTTAGTGATTTATTTCTGGATATGGCTGGGTAATACTTTTTTATGCTTAGTATGGTAAAGGACAATATATATAACACAAGAGGACAGTAAGGTGTAATAAGCAAAATAAATCACTACGGAAAAGGCATCAGGGAGCTTCATCAACCATACAATCACCTCCACTTTCTCTGCTACACATATATGTACCAAGACACTGTATAACACATGGATAGGATACATAGACGATACAGACCTACATATATATACACACACGACTAATACATCAATACGCTACTCTGTGTTATAACGTTTTCAAAAATGGTTCCATCTTTCAAAATTTTCCCTGCTCCTAGATACATTGAATTCTGGGTAGATTTTTTAAAATTGGAGAGGGTACACATAGATTTCATTTGACTAATAACCAAGGAGACTTATCTTTTTCCCATATAACCAAGGCTCACCAGGACTTATATAGAGCCTTCATGAACATATTTTTCTACTCTGGGCTACATGTGGTTAGACTAAAAGGATGATTTTGACTAATAACCAAGGAGACTCAATCCCCTACTGATAACCAAGACTCACTAAAACTCATGTGAGAAAGAGAGAGAGAGAGAGAGAGAGAGAGAGAGGGGGGGGGAAGGGGGGGAATAATGTCTCCTTGCTATGGGACTAAAAATGATGGCATGCAATATCAAATGAATTGGAAAGTCGTTAAAATTTACAACACAAATAATAGATGCTTGATCTCTAGCATCATATATCTGTGCTGCTTGATCTCTAGTGACAAATATCTCTTCTGCTTGATCTCTAGTAACAAATATCTCTTCTGCTTGATCACTAGTAGCAAAATTCTGCGAATCACGATGTACTGTATGGAATAATAACTGATTCCTTAGCTATACTGAACTGCTTATATGATGGCCAGAAACGTATATGGTGTGAACATATTTGGAGCGAGATACTAACTAGGAGAGTATGCAAGTGAGGTGGAGGGGGGAGAGGGTGGGGGAGACCAAGGGTGTGATGGAGGGATGGAGTGGAAAGGTATTTGAAAGAGGGAGGTGGAAGTTGGGGGGGATGGAGAGTGAGAAACTAACCAGGAGTGTTGAGGTGGAAGGGGGGAGAGGGAGGGGAAAACCAAGGATGAGATGGAGTGATTGAACGGAGAGGTATTATGACAGACGGGGATGTAAGTTGGGGGGAGGGCAGCGAAATGGCAGGGGACAGAGCAACATGGGGGCAACCTGTTTGTGGCCACCCCTTACAGGATTAAGGCATCTAGCTACAGAGACAGAGATAGATAGACAGATAGATAAACAGATAGACAGATAGATAGATAGTGTTAGTAACCTGTCATGCACTTAGTACCTACCAATGTGTCTACACATCTAATAAAATAAAAATTTCTGTCACTTCTGCTTCTCTCTTCATGGACTTCCAATAATCAGTCCTGTTTGGTTAGTCCATAGCAACTGACAATGATGAATTTATTTTACTAAGAATGCAGCATGTGTTAAGTGTAATGCTGTATGGTAGTGAGACCTGGGTAGTAAAGGAAGAGGATATTCATAGGCTTAAATGTATGGAAATACAATGATTAGGTGGATGTGTAGTGCATCCCTGAGCGTGAGGCCTGGGGGGGCTAGGTTTACAATGGAAGAGCTGAGAGGAAGGATGGGACTGGAGTGTACTGGTGTTGTGATGAGGAAGGGTAGATTGAGGTGGTTTGGGAGGAAGGATGGGACTGGAGTGTACTGGTGTTGTGATGATGAGGGGTAGATTGAGATGGTTTGGGAGGAAGGATGGGACTGGAGTGTACTGGTGTTGTGATGAGGAGGGGTAGACTGAGGTGGTTTGGGAGGAAGGATGGGACTGGAGTGTATTGGTGTTGTGATGAGGAGGGGTAGATTGAGATGGTTTGGGAGGATGGATGGGACTGGAGTGTATTGGTGTTGTGATGAGGAGGGGTAGATTGCGATGGTTTGGCCATGTGGTGGGGATGGGGGATGACAACTGGGTGCAGAGTGTGAGAACTGTGAACGTCAGGGGTAGAGTTGTGACAGGATGACTGAAAAAGACCTGGGATGAGGTCATAGAGTGTGACCTCAGGGATAAAGGGGCTGAACAGGGAGACTGCCAGAGATGAAGCAGTGTGGAGAGCTGCCATTAGGTGACCAAGGCAAGGCAGCAAGCACGTTGAAGCCTTTATAAACGAAACAAAACGAAAGAAAATAAACAACGTATCAATGTCATTAGTGTGGACTGCTTTTACAGGCCTGATTTTAAGTCCAAGAAGAGAGAGATGAAAGATAGCACAGTTTCTAATACTAACAGTGTCTTGTGGAATACATGGAAGAATTTTACCTACGTTTTCAAAAGACTTCACTGTAAAGGACACTAACCAGAGCTGCTGCTAGAGATCAAGAAGCCTGAAGACCTGCCACTGTAGAATTCGGTGTCTTTGAAGGGAGTGGTAGCCTGGTGCTAACCCATCCCCATGCTGGACATGTATAAATGGAAATGTGTCTGTTGTGAGAGATATGCATGTAAAAGTATTCTTGTCACTCCCTAACACCACTCCCTAAGTGATTTATTTTGCTTACTGTAAGAGAAATGCATGCCAAAGTCTAAGGCCTCTTGTTGGTGAAGGATGCTTCATAACACCTCTTCCTAAGTGATTTATTTTGCTTATTACACCTTGGTATCATCTTGTGACACTAAAATCATTCCAACATTACCATACTCAGCATTAATAACATACAAGTTTATATTAACCAACCCTATCCAAAAACAAATCACTAAGGAAAAGGTGTTAGGGAGCCCTCTTAACCAATGTATTGGCGAGAGAGAGAGAGTATGGCCTGAGTATGTGCAAATCCTAACAGTGACTTCAAAAATCCTTTATCTATTGGCCTGGATTACCTATTTATCTATCTACAACCACAGCTTCAATAGACCTACCCTGTGTGGATAGACAAAAATTGATTGATGAGGAAGTGTGCCAAGATGCAACCATGTGGGATTATATACAGACATAGATGCACATGGCTGGGTGTACATGTGTGAGTATAGAAGAGGTATACATGAGAACAGGGAGCTGAAAGATACTACTGGATGGTATGCATGAGAGAAGTATACATAGTAGATGAAATAGTATACACAGAGTAAAAGTATAACTACTAATAGATGGGCAGTATGAAAGAAATAAAAGGTATACATAATGAAATAGGTAACTAGTAAGATGGCATACATAATACAAGCATAGAGAGTATACATATGAATTAACGAGGGGGGGGGAAGTATACATCGAGGGACTTGGCTGGGCAGCTGCGTGGACGTCAACCGCCATCGCTGTATCGTACATCGCTACAGCTGTGTTGTAAACTTCTAAGACGTGATATTTTGCCGGCAGACGACCTGGTTGCCCCAAAATTAACCTTATGCTTACGTTATTGCTAAAAATAACATAGAAAAGGGTTATACTCGCTACCTGCTGGCTCCTATGACTCACTCCTGGCTGAGAGAGAGAGCTAGGTACTCTCTTTTTTTCTCTCTACCTCTCTTGCTCACTCCCCTACTCCTTGTCCCTCTCTCTCTACCCTTCTCCCATTCCTTCCCCTTTCCATCCTACTCTTTCACTCTCTTCCCCCCTCCCTTTCTCTCTCCCTCTTCCCCACCCTCTCCTTCTCCCTCCCTCCCTCCCCTTCTCTCACTTTCTTTCTCCCTCCCTCCCCTTCTATCACTTTCTTTCACCCTGCCTCTCTCTCTCTCCTGTTGCTTTCCTTTTCTATCCCTTCCAACCTAATCTTTATCTCCATTTTCTTTTCCTAGTTTGTCCATCATCATCAGTCCCCTCTCTCTCTCTCTCTCTCTCTCTCTCTCTCTCTGCCGGGAGTGAGTCATAGGAGTCGCTGAGCCTTCAAAATAAAAGACAACAGACGAAGAAGCGTACATAGTCTGGGTTTCACTACTGCTAAATAAACAATAGTATTATTCTACATATTTACACAAAAACAACCATTTTTTCCCCATTAAAAAAAAAATAAAAAATAATAATAATAATAATAATTTAAATATCCATGGAGAACTCTCATCCATCCACTCAAACTCTGAATAATAATAATAATAATAATAATAATAATAATAATAACTACTGAATATAAGTACCTATGTATTCCAATTATTCCTATAGCAATCTTAGCAATATCTGAATTTAATGGATATGTAGGAAAGAAGATCACAGAATGGTACACACATACACTCCTGGCTGACCTCTTGTGTGTTTTGGGTACGGCTGAGTGGGTGCTATCAGTGCCCACATCTTCATTTATTCATTTCCCACTGCCACACCCATGCCCACACCAGCAGACAGGGCCAGTTCAGGCAGTGTTATCAGCGTCTACATCTCCGTTTATTCATTTCCCACTCCCACTGCCACGCCCATGCCCACACCAGCAGACAGGGCCAGTTCAGGCAGTGTTATCAGCGTCTACATCTCCGTTTATTCATTTCCCACTCCCACTGCCACACCCATGCCCACACCAGCAGACAGGGCCAGTTCAGGCAGTGTTATCAGCGTCTACATCTCCGTTTATTCATTTCCCACTCCCACTGCCACGCCCATGCCCACACCAGCAGACAGGGCCAGTTCAGGCAGTGTTATCAGTCTCTACAAGTCTCTATTCATTTCCCACTACACCCACACCAGTAGACAGAGCCATACCCAGGTCCCACAAGAGCTTCTAGTACTGTGCTATATATGTACCACCCTGCACTATACTCTTAACGTCATTCGCTTACCTACTTATGTCACTGAATTTATATAGTTAGGTATATAATCCGATCATCTCTATATCACACTAGGGAATCACAACGTATAAAATTGGCCTTATCAGCTCTAGAATAATATTAATTTTCTGTTATAAGTCACATTTCTTGACATTCTTTCTATCTATCTATCTATCTATTGCCAGACGCCTTCATCCTGTAAGGGGTGACCACAAAAAAACTGTCTCCCTGTCATCCTGTCCCCTGCCATTTCACTGCACTCATTTACATATAAGGGAGGGGTGAGTGAGGTGCAGGGGGAGACCAAGGATGAGATGGAGGGATGCAGTAGAGATATATACACATACATGAATGAGGTGGAGGGGGAAGGAGGAGGAAAAGAGGGGGGAGGAGGAGGAAGAGAGGGGGAGATGGTGCGGAGTGAGATGCGAGGGGGGGTATGTGAGTGAGGTGGAACAGAAGAGGAATGGAGACCTAGGATGAGATGGAGGGATGCAGTAGAGATATATACACATACATGAATGAGGTGGAGGGGGGAGGAGGAGAGGGACACCAAGGATGAGAGGGAAGGGATGATGTCGTGTTAGATGGGAGGTGGGGTATGTGAGTGATGTGGAGGAGGAGGAGAAGGGAGACCAAGGATGAGATGGAGGGATGGATTTGAGATGCTGAAAAGAGGGATGAGCTGGAGGAAAGGCATCCAAATGGCAGAGGACAGAGTGACATGGAGGAGATTTGTCTGTGGCCACACCTTATAGGATTGACACCTGGCAACACAGATAGATACAGCAGATAGACAGCATAGCAAAACACGATCAAAAAATGTGACTCATAACACTAACCGCTTCTAATAATTAACAGCCACAACCTTAAGAATCAAAGGAAGAATCAGGGGCCGATTCTACAGCCCTGACGATGTGTAGGAATCATGTGACAACCCTTGGAGCTGCTGGGTAGGTGATGGGGCGGGCTGGGCGGTGGCATATGGTATAACTTGCTAGCACAAGCACCAAATGCACTCTGTGGCGAGGGAAAGGAATTATTAGTGATATAATATTATGCCATCATCACCATCATCATTCTCATCACCATCATCATTGTTGTCATCACCATCATCATCATCCTTCCACCTTATTCTCTGTTTCCCCCTCCTCCTCCCCTTCCACCTCACACACACACACTCTCCTAGTCAGTCTCTCAAAGCTAAACAGGGCATAAACATACCGTACTAAGGTACATATCATCAGCAGCATCCCTCCAGCTTATCCTCGGTCTCCCCCTCCCACTCTCCACCTCACTCATACTCTCCTAGTCAGTCTCTCAAAGCTTAAACCATAAACCTACCACAGTGACTGCCGGCTCAAGTGTCAGTGGTCTGCTGGATGCGGTTTTCCCATTGGGCGATGAGGGCGCTGCGACGCCTCACACCCTTCTCAGACACCTGTGTGGGAATATACATCAGACACAGCGGGCAAGATGAAGGACTGGGTGAACTTGTTTATTTATTTTTATTTTTTTCATCCATTGAGTGTTGTTGTGTGGATGTGGATGTGATAGAGAGCATTAGAAATACATTGAGGTGGTTTTGTCATATGAAGAGGATGGAGGATGAGAGACTAACATGGAGAGTGTATGTAAGTGAGGGAAAGAAATACATTGTGGTGGTTTGGTCATGTGGAGAGGATGGAGGATGAGAGACTAACATGGAGAGTGTATGTGAGGGAGGGAATTACTGTACATTAGTGTTCAAGATGGCTGGCTGGGTAATCTTTTGTATATTTACGATTCAGTAGATGATCCACTGGAGCATGTGGAGTTACATGGAGAGACAGACTGACAAATGAGGAAGTGTAGGAGAATTGTGGTGTGGATGTGATAGAAGGCATTAGCAGAAATATAGTGAGGTGGTTTGGCCAAGTGGAGAGGATGGAGAGCGAGAGACTAATGAGGAAAGTGTATGTGAGGTGGAGGGGGAAGGAAACCATGGATGAGATGGAGGGATGGAGTAGAGGGGTAGGTGAGAAAGGGGGATATAAGTTGGGCGGAGGGCAGCGAAATGGCAGGGGACAGGGCAACATGGAGGAGATTTATTTGTGGCCATCCCTTATGGGATGAAGGTATCTGGTTAAAGACAGATAGACACAGAGAGAGGGAGGGAATGCTGGTGATACTTTTTCATCCACACACAAAGAATCTGTGCGTATGAAGCTCACACACAAGCCGGGTCTACTGTAAAGGATTTCAACGTCTAAAGGGGCCTGAACAGGGAGGCTGCCCGAGACTGAGCAGTGTGGACAGCTGCCATTAGATGACCAAGCCCAACATATGCAGGTACGTTGGAGTCTTTATACACGATATGAATTATACGAACAACAGGATATGAATGGCAGAAGGATATACAACTGCAACTAAACCTAACATTACATGTAATTATAATAATTTATGGGACTTTTATTTCAACAACTTCAAAATAACGAAAGTACAAGAGCCAACTACATTCACTTAATAGAACACAATGTCATATTAGGAGATTTTCTACAGGGCAGCAAGGGAAAAAAACAAAACATTGCATTTGAAACCATTACCTTAGACCCAAATTATTCTATCCATCGGGGACTGTTGCAGTAAAGAAAAATAGAGATTGTAAATAAGTGAACAAAGAAACAGTTTTAAATTAATATTATGATTTATCTTTAGTACCATACTTTCATGCCTTCTCTCTCACACATACACACACATATATACCTTTTTCACTTTCCTATTTATGTCCAACTTACATACTGTATGTCCAACTTGTGGAACTCTGAGCCTTACATAGCACACACACACACACACACACACACACACACACACACACACACACACACACACACACACACACACAGAAATAGAGGTGCTAATCAGAAGTTCCCAAATTTTGAAAGCGGGCCGGAAACCGCTTGTCGTACAGTGTGTGGATGCCAGGAGGCTGTGCACACCCCCTTTGTTTGTTAGTGCATCAAGTGGCACAGTGCAGGGTGGATGCGTTTGCTGCATGTGTGTTTTTTTTTATTGTTGTTTTGGGATTAGTTTGTAAATTTTGTGATCTAAAAAATGGAGGATGTGAAAGATCAATGTGTGTGCACCAAATGTTGTGTGAAACTTGAGAAAATTGCGGCAGACACTCATAAAATACACCAGTTCAACTTCTGACAGTGTGGCCAAAGTTTGTGCACCCATCCTCGAAGATCACAGTAGGACAATCCACACTGTTTGTGATGTTAGCCTGTTGTATGGAACCTGCAAACACATTATGTCTGGCAATGTGAGGCAAAAACATCCAGACAGGTGGTGCACAAACAACTGGCTGCTTCACCATGACAAAGCACCTGCACACACAGCCCTTGTTGTTCAGCATTCTGGCATCAAAAACACATGGCGGTTGTCGCCCATTCCCCATACTCACCAGACCTGGCCCTGAGATTTTTCCTCTTTCCACAAATTAAAATCCAGCTGAAAGGACCAAGATCTGACACCAATGAGGAGATCCAGGAGAAAATCACAGGTCCTGAACAAGCTGATGTTCAAGGACTTCCAGAACATGTTCCAATCGTGGGAGAAGTGTGCGATTGGAGGTCTGCATGCCCAAGGAGACTGCTTTGAAGGAGTCGGTGGTGATTTAGGACTTGACCTTAGTTTTTTCCTTCTTTAATAAAATTTTGGGAACTTTTGTGTGGCACCTCGTACACATGTAAACACAAACACAAAATATTTCGAGGTATTTTGCAGACAAGTTGTTCTAAGCTCCCCTCCCCCCTCTCTCTGTCTCCTTCATCAACTTTGTCCTCACCTGGGGATGGTCTGGCTGGTCTAGGAGGTTTGGGTTGGAGTGGGCTGAGCGGAGACCATTGATTTCCTGGAAGCCTTGAAGCTCCTCCTCCTCGTCTTCCTCCTGCTCAGTGGTGTCCTCCGTTGAGCCATCTCCGTGGCAGATGTCCACCAGGTTTGGGTGGGACTGGGCCAACTGACGAGCTCGCAGCCGCCTGGAAACAAAAAATAAATAAATTGTCATCACTGTCGTCACCATTGTCATCATCCTCACCTCCAGGGTACCTAATTCTATCATCATCATCATCATCATCATCCGGACCTCCTTCCCCACCTTAGGGCAGGGTGAGGAGTAACCATGTCCAGATAGCCCAAATCTGCCCAATCCAATGGGCCATGCTTCCATTCACTCACCATTTAAGCCCCAGGAATCCTGGCTGTATTGGATTCGCCAATAACCTTCACCACATTCTGTAGCTTCACATAAACATATCAGATTAAAAAAAAAAAAGATAAAGAAATTGTAATCACTGTAGTCACCATCGTCATCATCCTCATCTTCAGGGTACCTAATTCTATCATCATCAGTATTATTATTACAATTATTATGATCATCTCCAAGGCACCATATCCTTCCACACCTCTCCCAGTTTATTCGTATTAATTTTCAGTTGTATTGTCTGCTCTCTCTCTCCCTCTCCATTATTTCTATGCCCTGTCTTTCTCCCTCTCCCTCTCTCCCATTCTCTCCCTCCCTCCCTCTCTCACCTCAACTCCTCTTCTCTCATCTGCATTTCTCTCAGCTCTGACTGTATCTTTTCCTCCGTAGTACAAATTGTGCGCCGGTAGGTCTGCTTCTGGTAATCTTGATCCTGTTCACTGGCTGGCTTCATTCTGGCAAGGTTTTCTCTCTGCACAACTGCTGCCTGGAGTGCAGAATGAAAGAATGATGTTAGCTGTATGTTTTGATGACTATATAAGCCAAGGAATCATCATCACCACTACCATCATTATTATCATATCATCATTATGGGCATCATCACTATCACTACCATGACTGTCAACATCCTAAACCATCATCATCATCACTCACCTTTTTCCCATCTGCAGGTGGGGTGAAGTAGGGTCAAAACCCAAGGCCTCAGGGCCTGCTAAAGCTTTTCACACACACACACATGCATGCATGCACGCATGCAGGCATGCGCACACACAAACACACACACACTGATTCATTCACCTCAACATGCCTAAAAAAGAATACTGCATTTAAAGAACTGGAGATCATAGACAGTGGGAAAGGCAGGCTGAGGAAGATAGGGTCAGGGATTTAAGTAGGTAACAGCTGATAGATATGCAGTAGATAGTTTTACATATCAAAATCATATACATCTTCCCCCACTACACTACACAAGGGTCTGTGTTCTTGTTGGTTAAGGAAGCTCCTTAACACCTCCTCCTTAATGATTTATTTTGCTTTATTACACCTTGCCATCATGTGTGTTAAGTCATTCTAATATCACCATACTCTGCATAAATATCTGTCTACAGCCTGATGCCTTAATCCCACATGGAGTGGCCACAAACAAATTGCCTCCATGTCACCCTGTCCCCTGCCATTTCACATACAAAATGATATTAACCAGCCATACCTAAAGATAAATCAGTAAGGAAAAGGTGTTAGGGAGCTTCCACAACTGCCAAGAACACCAGCAAATTCTACCTTAGGTTCTACCCTCATGGGTCTTGTAGGTATGCCGCGGGAGGTGGTGGTGGTGGGGGGTGGGGAACTGAAGGCCGAACCCGTCATCTTCCCCCTTGAAGCAATGAATTTCTGCATGAGTCCCTTGGTGGTGCGGGAGTTGGAGGCCGAGGAGGAGAGGTTGTTGGTGGAGAGGGAGCGGGAGAGGCTGGAGGTGTTGTAGGAGAGGCTGGAGGAACTGCAGGCACTTCGGGAGAGGCTGGAGGGGTTGCGGAAGACTACCGGGGACGGGGTGAAGGTGGGGACTGGTGAGTTGCGTGGAGATGGGCTTGAAGGGGTAGGGGTGGGGGTGGGGGTGGGTGTGGGGGTGGAAGCAGGGGTGAAGGAGCGGCCACGGGGGCTCTCACTCTGCCCTGCATCACTGAAGTCAGACATCCTGGTCACCTATGGGGCAGGGAGAGGCTGGGATTTAGCAGGGTAGATTTTAATACGACACAAGACGCAATATATACTGTGAAGTCACCAAAAAAAGTAGAGACAATGCCTTACTGTTACCCTACTGAATGCTAAACTTATTACCAAATTATACACCTACAGATACACCTGGCAACACTTTAAAACCACACAGAAACACCTACCAACTCTTTAAAACTACACAAATACCTAGCATCACTTTCAAACTACACAGGAACACCTAGCAACACTTTAGAACTACACCAAAGTCATCATTACTTTCCAAAAATTAAGTACACTATCTAATTTTTTACCCAAACACTGGTGCCTGTTGCTGGTGCGTCCTTTTTCACAAACTTTTGCCTCCGAGTCCTTACTGGCTTCTCAAACAATATGTATTTCTCACCAAATCCTCGTGTTAGCTTAAGGGCAGGACAAATATATATGACAGGCTGTACTGTACTAGTTTTAAAGGACATGCTGTACTGTACTGATCTTACATACTACTCTGCACTGTAATTCATGTACTATGGTAAAGAAGTATACATTGCTGAAAAAAAATGGTGGCAAAATAATAACAACAAATGCTAAAACTGCGACTGCACATCTCAAACAGAATCAGTATAAAAGAATATGCTATTACCTTTGCCAATGAGTAATATTTTGACTGTCTATCTGTCTGCCTGTCTTTCTGTCTGTCCGTCTGTTAGCGTTATAATACAGAAAATATATTGGGTGGAATTGCATCAGATTTGGAATAATGACTAAGGACCACCATGGGAATATATGATTACATTTTGGGCAAACAATGTTGAAGGAAGATAAGGTCATGAAAAACTTATAAGTAGGAATGGTGCTTCTTTCAGAGGTATGTACTGTACTCTGATTTTTTTTTTCCCCAGTTAGATGTTGTAGTTTTTGGTTTTATATGTTTCATTTTTTTCCTGTTAGATGCTTTAGTTTGTCCTGACTCACCTTTGAATCAACCGTCTCCTCGGACATGGTGATAATTTTGCCGGCATCCCTCAGCTCCCTCTCCTTCATGCTCGTCTCCTGAATCTCCAGCTGAATACGCGACGTGGCCAGGCGGTGCTGCACGTCTCGTCCATCTTGTGAGTTAAGGCTCGGGGCCGGGGCGGTTCTCTGTGGGGCGCTGGAAGGCCGAGCGGGACCACTGGACGAGGATGTGATGCCCTTCTCCCGTCTGTACGCCTCCTCTCTCTCCCGTGCGAGTCGGATCTCTCGTTCAATGACCGACTCCTTCTGCATCCTGTGGGAAATATGAATTTTAGTGTCGTGTATAAGTGGAAGAGTTAAACGGATTCTTAATTAGTCTGTAGGCCTCCTCTCTCTCCCCAGTGTGAGTCAATTAGTCTGTAAGCCTCCTCTCTCCCCAGTGTGAGACATTTAATGTGTAGGCCTCCTCACTCTCCCCACTGCGAGTCGATTAGTCCGTAGGCCTCCTCTCTCTCCCCGGTGCCATTCAATTAGTGTGTAAGCCTCCTCTCTCCCCAATGCGACTCGATTACTCTGCAGGCCTCGTCTCTCTCCCCAGCGCAAGTCATGCCTCTACTTCAATAACCGACTCCTCCTGCATCCTGTGCGGAATAGTGAGTTTTGGTGCTGAGCTGCAAGTAGAAGAATTAACCAGGGAATTGTCTATACAGTTACACACAGCTTTTAAATGCATACTTCTATCAAGGAAGAGATGGATGGAGAGGCATATGAAGGGGAAGGGAAGGGAAGGGGAAGACTGAGGATGAGGTGGATGGATGGGATGGAGAGATGGAGAAGCATACGAGGGGCAAAAGGAAGGGGGAGACTGACGATGAGATGGATGGATGGGGTGGAGAGGCACATGAAGGGGGAAAGGGAGGGGGAGACTGAGGATGAGGTGGATGGATAGGGAGGACAGGCATATGAGGGAGGAGGGGGTGAGTTGGAGAAAGGGCAGCCAGAAAGCAGAGGACAGGGTAACACAGACACTGTTTATGACCTTACCATCAGGGATTATGGCATCAGGCAATAGATTGATAGACAGATGGACAGACAGATAGATAGATACAGGAACACTGATAGATACAGGGATACTGACAGACTGACAGATGGATAGATAGATTGACAGAAAGAAATAGATAGACAGACAGATAGATGGATAGACAGTGTTTATAATCACCTCTAAATCACTCCCCTGTCAATGCCACATCACAGCCAATTGTAATTCATTTCAATCTAACCCTACAATATCTTTTATGTAACCCATTTTTATCAAACCACAGACAAAAGCAAACATTCATTCTCTCTCTCTCTCTCACTAAACAAACTCCCTTCCTCCCTCACTCACTTACACATTCTCTCTCTCTCTCTCTCTCTCTCTCTCACACACACACACACACACACACACACACACACACACACACACACACACACACTATTTAAGGCTACCAGTCATTCTGTTACCCAAACATTCAGTAATAACAGGGCTCTCTCTCTCTCTCTCTCCGGACTGTTGTAAACCAATCACCTATCGAGTGAGAGAGAGGAGAGAGAGAGAGAGAGAGAGAGAGAAACTTGACCATTTCACCCTTTACTGCTCTAGTACCCACAGTCCATCACATACACCGAAAATGTTCAGTCATTACCACACACACACACACACACACACACACACACACACACACACACACACACACAC
>NC_137067.1:846491-873991 GCF_032717465.1 Coenobita brevimanus | reverse complement strand
AGGGAGGGAGGGAGGAAGGAACTGAAGGTAATAATCAGCAGGTAAGAATAATTAACAGGTAAAAATTGACAGCTGTATTACAACTCAATAACGAAGGAAGAAAGGTAGGTAGGTAGGTTGGTAGGATGGAAGGAAGGAAGGGAGGAAGAAAGGGAGGGAAGGAAAAGGAAGGAAGGAAGGGGGGGAAGGAAAAGGAAGGAGGGAAGGGAGGAAGGAACAAGTTAATACTCAACAGGTCTTACGGCTCAATAACGAAGGCCACCGTTAACATTTCTGAGGTGGCAACGAGAGGGTTAAGCCCAAGATTAATCAGTCCTCTTGCTCCTCTTGATTTTCTCTTGGCTACTCACGACCTCCTCTTAATTTCAAAGATCACTTCTAGGACAATCAAGGACTCAACCAATTCCTCATCCAGTCCTCTTGTGTTCCTCTTAGGCACATTATACCTCTTGATTTCCTAGTGAGGTGGACGGGGGGAGAGGGAGGGGAAGGCCAAGGATGAGATGGAGGGATGGAGTGGAGAGGTATATGAGAGACGGGATGGGGGGGTGAGTTGGGAGGGGGGGGTGAGTTGGGAGGGGGGGGTGAGTTGGGAGGGGGGGGTGAGTTGAGAGGGGGACAGAGTGACGTGGAGGCGATTTGTTTGTGGGCACCCCGTATAAGGGATCAAGGCGTCTGGCAATAGATAGACAGATAGATAGATTTCCTAGCATCAGTCCACTATACCTTCCACATAAACACTTTAAAATATTCACTTAAAGACAGGAAGAGGGAGACAGTAATATTTCTTCCTCTTACCTTCCTCTTGGATTCATTTCAAGAGGAAGGATCAGTTTCAAGAGCCCAAGTCCATTTTTAACTCCGCTCGCTCCCTAACCCCCGTCCTTTAGCGATTTATTCTTGGCTACGGCTGGTTAATATCGCTTTGTATGTTATTTACGTGGATTATGGCGATATTGGAAGGATTTATGTAACACAGAAGAGGACAGTATGGTGTAATAAAATAAATCGCTTAGGAAAAGGTGTTAGGAAGCTTCCTGGAGAGAGAGAGAGAGAGAGAGAGAGAGAGAGAGAGAGAGAGAGAGAGAGAGAGAGAGAGAGAGAGAGAGAGAGAAACTGCTATAGGGCTGGGTTTATTTTTGGTATGATGTGGGATTGAAGTTTGTGGGTCTCTCTCTCTCTCTCTCTCTCTCTCTCTCAGGGTCAACAATCGCCCCTTCCCACAATCACCTCTCGTTACATCCTCGTTCTTCCCCTCCTCCCCAATTTTTCACACGCTACTCCAAGTCATCATTATTTCCTTTTTATTGTCACACTTTTCTTTATTCTCACACTTCTTGAACATTATATCTATCACACTTTCACACTTATTACACTTAAACTATATGAGAGAGTGGTGTGTGAGCTGGGAGCAGGGCAATGAAATGGCGGGGGACAGGGCGACGTGGAGGCGATTTGTTTGTGGCCACCCCTTACGGGATTAAGGCGTCTGGCAATAGATAGATGGATACACAGACTTTCACACTGATCATACTTTTCATGTCATTCTTTTTCACCTCTTATTTTCTCTCTCTCTCTCTCTCTCTCTCTCTCTCTCTCTCTCTCTCTCTCTCTCTCTCTCTCTCTCTCTCTCTCTCTCCACTTTCACACACTTCACAAATTACACTTTCTTCCCTAAATTCCTCACCCTTCCTCAGGACTTCATACTACTGATAAACTCCTACGATACTCTCTCACACTTTCTCACTTTAAAGATACTGGATTCTCTCACTTTCAGGCCACTTTCTTTGCACACTTTCTCATACTATTAGGACGCTTCTTTTACCATGAGAGAGAGAGAGAGAGAGTGTGTGTGTGTAAAAAGTACCAGTATGCACAGTATGAAGTTGTGTGTGTGTGTGTGTGTGTGTGTGTGTGTGTGTGTGTGTAGTATCAGTGTGCACAGTATGAAGAAGTATGCTAGTGTGTGGACGTATAATCTCTAAGGAACACACGCGCACACACCCACCAACACACACCAAACTATACTGAGGAGGGGACGCCAGACTGCTCCACTGCCTCCCCCCCTACCTCTTCCCCTCCTCCTCCTCCTCCTCCTCCCCCCTCTCTTCCTCCAGCCTTCCCCTCCTCCTCTCCTCCTCCTTCCTTTCCTCCTCCTTCCTCTTCTACTTCTTCTTTCTTGGATAATCACCTTTCCTATTTCATATTCACCCTCCATTCTTGTTTCCCTCACCCTTCCTACCCTAATTTCTCCTCCTCCTCCTTCTTCCTCCCTCCTCCTCCTCTTCTTCCTCCTCCTCCTCCTCTTCTTCCTCCTCCTCCTCCTCTTCTTCCTCCTCCTCCTCCTCTTCTTCTTCTTCCTCCTCTGTTCTCCCTCCCTTCCTTCTTCCTCTCATCCTTCCTTCATTCACTCCCATACCTTCCTTAACTCATTCATTCATTCTTATTTTTCCTCCTCCTCCTCCTTCTCCCCTTCTTCCCTCCTCCTCCTCCTCCTCCTCCTCCTCCTCCTTCCTCCCTCCTCCTCCTCTTCTTCCTCTTCCTCCTGGTCTTCCCTCAAGTGGCTTTCACCTGTCAAATAATTACAAGACACGGTATGGAAACGCACCTGTTGTTGTCACCTATGGGTTTTAAAGCTTCCTCTCTATCTATCTATCTACTTATCTATCACACACACACACACACACACACACACACACACTCACGCACACTCCACATCCATCTCCCCACACATATACACTCCACATCAAATCACATACACACACTCCACATCCATCACACACACACACACACATCAGTCACACTACAACAGTCAGGCTTGTAACAGTCATATGGTCTAAAACGTACACTCTTTGGTAACTACTGCTACACACAACCACTACTACCGTTACACACACACACACACACACACACACACACCATCAGTCACATACATACACAACATATACACAAGTGGCACAAGTTACACACACACACACACACACACACACACACACACACACACACACACACAATCATCGTTACCTACAGTATAATACAAACTTATGTACACATGTATGCATCATCAAGACACACATACACTCACAAAATCATTAACAATACACATACAATCATCGTATCATATAAAAACGTACACACAATCAGCCAGTCAGCTATCTCCACACACACACACACACACACACACACACAGAGTACAATCAGTCACCGTTTCATATGAATGTGTACACCCACACAAACATACACATTCTCCATCTACTACACACACACACACACACACAGTCACCACAACTAGGGCGGTAACTGTACTGAGGCTGAGACAGAGGCGGAGACGGTACATCATCATCATCATCACCACCACCTCTATCTTCCTCCTCCTCCTCCTCATCATCATCATCACTACTCTTCCTTCAATTCTTCCTCCTCCTCCTCCTCCTCCTCCTCTTTCTTCTTTTCCTCCTCCTCCTCCTCTTTCTTCTTTTCCTCCTCCTTCTCCTCCTCCTCCTCCTCCTCATCATCATCATCATCATCATCTTTCTCCTATGCTCTTTCTTGTCACCACCACCACTACCACCACCATGAGAGAGAGAGAGAGAGAGAGAGAGAGAGAGAGAGAGAAACGACCTTACTTGCTTTAACTGCTCAATAAGGTCAATATATCACCGTTTGGGGGAAGGAAAGAAGGAAGGAAGGAAGGAAGGAAGGAAAGGAAGGAAGGATGGAAAGAAAGAAAGGAAGGATGGATGGAAGGATGGATGGAAGGAAGGAAGGAAGGAAGGAAGGTAGTGAGTGATAAGAGGGGGTCAAGATAGGGAGAGGGGGAGATGAAGGAGAGAGAGAGAGAGAGAGAGAGAGAGAGAGAGGCGGGACAAGGTAAGCAAGTCAAACAAAAAAAAAAAGCACAGGACATAAAAAGTGTGTGTGTGTGTGTGTGTGTGTGTGTGTGTGTGTGTGTGTGTGTCTCCTCCTAGGTAACCACACTTCAATAACAGTAGCTATTAAATTTACCTCACTTCCCTCCAGCCTCTCTCTCTCTCTCTCTCTCTCTCTCTCTCTCTCTCTCTCTCTCTCTCTCTCTCTCTCTCTCTCTCTCCAGTACCTATCTATCTATCTATCTGTTTGGCTAAATCTATCTATCTATCTAATCTTATTAAAATATTCTTTATCTATCAACCTTCTCACCTAGTTCATATTCTTACCATCTGTGTACGTTTTAGTTGTGTACGTTTTATCTGTGTACACTTTACTTATGTACGTTTTATCTGTGTACACTTTACTTATGTACGTTTTATCTGTGTACACTTTACTTATGTACGTTATCTGTGTACACTACTTATGTACGTTATATTTGTGTACATTTAGTCTGTGTACGTTTTTATGTGTAAATTTTCTTTGTGTACATTTTATTTGGGTACAGTTTACTTATGTATGTTTTATCTGTGTACATTATATCTGTGTACATTTTCATTTGTGTACATTGTGTGTAATTTTATTTGAGTACATTTTTGTGTACACTTAATCTGTGTACATTTAATTTGTGAACTTTTTTGCGTACATTCTGTGTACATATTTGTGTCCATTTTTATTTGTGTACATTTTATCAGTGTACATTTTATTGGAGTACATTTTGTTTGTGTACATTTTATTTGTGTACATTTTATTTGTGTACATTTTATTTGTGTTTATATCTTTATTCATTTATTTTTATATATTGGTATTTTCTTCTGCCAGTGTGTGTGTGTGTGTGTGTGTGTGTGTGTGTGTGTGTGTGTGTGTGTGTGTGTGTGTGTGTGTGTGTGTGTGTGTGTGTGTGTGTGTGTGTGTGTGTGTGTGTGTGTGTGTGAGAGAGAGAGAGAGAGAATCATCCTGCCTCCAATACCGTAAAGGTCAGAAAATTGCAACCCTTTGTGAAGTTAGGAAGTGTTGGTGTGTGAAATATCCGTGACCTCTCTCTCTCTCTCTCTCTCTCAGGGTGGAACACAGTACAGATCCATTAACTTCTATACACACACACACACACACACACACACACACACACACACACACACACACACACACACACACACACACACACTGGTTTGATCCCCATACCCCAAATTGCTACACTTGGAATAATAATAATAATAATAATAATAATAATAATAATAATCTGGCCTTTTGTTTCTCAAAAGCTAATTAATGGATGGAACCAAAACAAACTGTATTAAACATTATCAGCTTCAGCAGTAGTAGTAGTAGTAGTAGTAGTAGTATTAATAATCATCATCATCATTTGGACCTCCTTTCCCACCCTAGGGCAGGGTGAGGAGTAGCAATGTCCAGACAGCCCAAACTTGCCAAATCCTTATGGGCCACGCTTCCATTCACTTCATTCAAGCCCCTGGAATCCTGGTTCTATCTGATGTGCCAAAAACAATCACCACGTTCTGTAGCTTCACATAAACGTATCCGACAGAGTCAATCCGGACGATGTCACGTTAAAATGGGGTGCTAAATCCCTGATCATGCACTTCTTCTCACAACCGTCATCCAGCCAGCTCAATCTCTTGTCAGTCCCCTGGCCTCACTGACTTCCAAACCTCTCTTCCTTACACTCATCCACCATATCCCTCCACCTTCTTCTTAGCCTACCTTGTCTCCTCCCTCCTTCAAATTCACTCAGATAAACTCTTTTCACTACTCTATTGTTATCCATTCTCTCCACATGACCAAACCATCTCAGTACACTCTCTTCGATTCTGGTGTCCACAGACTTCCACACTCCACATCTTTTACTAATCACATTACAGTATTTCGTATCCTACCCACTCTCTGTACTCCACATACATTCCTCAGCAGTCCCATCTCCACTGCTCTCACTCTTGACTTTTCATTTTCATGCCACACCATAGTCTCACATCCATATGTTAAAGTTGGCACTAACACTCCTTCATGCAAGCCTCGTGCAGCTGCAACACTCAAGCCTCTGTTTCTTATCAAGGCCTCCATAGCACCAGCTACCTGCCTTCCTTGTGTCACTTTACTTCTTTCGCACATTTTCCTCTGTTTTCTATCACTACACCCAGGTATTTGAACTCTCTTACCAATTCCAGTCTTTCTCCATTCACTGTAACATCACACTGGGAGTCACCTTCTCTCTACATAACCGTCACTTTACTCTTTTCTACATTTACTCTCAAGCACGACACTCACAGACATCAGCAAAACTCTGCACTAGCCTACCAAGTTCTTGTCCAGTATTTTCAACGAGTACTGCATCATCAGCATCCAACCAATTTGAGATATTCCATCCATCACCATTCATTACCAATGCCATCCCTCTCTCCATTCTATGTGTTTTTACTTCTCTCATCACCCCCATCCATATATATATATTGAACAACCATGGGGACATCACACAACCTTGTCGCACGCCCACACTGATCGTGAACCATTCACTTAGATGCCCATACCTTACACATGCTTCACTACCATCATAAAAACTCTTGACGGCACCTAGCAGCTTACCATCTACACCGCACATGTGCAAAACATTCCACAATCCTTCTCTGTCTACTTTGTCATATGCTTTTTTCAGATCCATGAATGCCATAAATGCCTTACGGTCCATCTCACAAGCCTTCTCTATTATCTGTCTTACTGCAAATATTTGATCCACACATCCTCTGCCACTCCTAAAGCCACCCTGTTCATCATTCACTAGGACTTCTGACATCTCTCTTACTTTCTCTAAAATAATTCTCCCATATACCTTCCCTACCACAATCAATAAACTTATGCCACAATAATTCTTGCACTCACTTCGCTCACCTTTATTTTTGTACAGAGGTACAATCACAGCATTTTTTCCACTCTGCTGGCACAATTTCACTCATCCATGCCTTCTTACATATTTCCAACGAGCAATTCATTCCACTGTCTCCACTACACTTTATCATCACTGCATACACCTCATCAACCCTACCTTGTGTGCACGGGCTGGTAATCCTCCTCACTGTAGTTTGATGTAACAATAATAATAATAATAAAAATAATAACAATAACAGCAGTAGCAGTAGCACAGTAAAAGTCCTATTATTCAGCATCTATGGAACCGGACCGAAACCAAGAATTTGGATTTGCCAAATAATCGAAAAACGTACCGACTCAGTACCTTATATGTATTGGTTAAGCTTTATACCTCACACTGACTCAACATCACTGACATCGGTACTGTGAAGGGTTTGTTCAGCGCCAGAGGTTACTAAGGGGTTAATGGAATGCAGCACTGTTTTCATCAGTACTCTCTCTCTCACATATAAACACAAAAACGAACAAAAGAATGAGCGCTAAATATACGTTTAACATTCAGCATAAAGACCTTACCAATTCAAACTCCTCAAGTTTATTTTATGTATTTTTCCAACTTTAGGTTAGGTTAGTTTTGGTTAAATTATTAGGTACAGTTAAACTCAGTTAGGTTAGGGTTAGTTAAACACCAAGGGCAGTCCCTTCCACCGTTATGCTGAGGAATCAAACAAGAGGTGTCACAGCCGTACAGCTAAAAACAACAGGGAAACAGATTCAACAAGCAATGTGTATTTATGGGTAATGCATTACGGTATCAGTGGTTCATGGGATACACAGTTACCGGTAAATGTCATTTTCAGGCAGGCGTCAAGAATTAGCAAGAGGGCTTGGAACGCTAATTGGGGGGGGGGGGTACTGTACTGTATGATACCGAGCAATATTGTAATCAGTACAGTGCTATAACTGAATCAGAAAAATATAGAAACTAGTGAACATACAAGTGTAAAGAAACAGTAGGCCTTCAAGTCACAGATAACACTTCCTGGACTGCCAAGATGATTCCGAACATCTGCCCAACAATCAAAGACTTTCGTATGTGGGACTATTTCTCAAAGCTGCTGAAATATCAGATCTACCGAATAATCAGCTGCCGAATAATAGAACTTTTACTGTAGTGGTAGTAGTAGTAGTAGTAGTAGTAATAGCAGCCTACCTTGTATACACAGGCTGGTCCTCCTCCTCATCCTGGTATGGTTTAACAGTGACCTTCCTTCGGGCACAGTCAAGGTGGGTGGGGGGGCCGGCAGAGGCAAGGTCAGGGGACATCATGCGACTGAAAGAGACGAGAAGTGACTATAAGATAAACTATACTCTCTTCACTTTCTCATACCGTTTATAAAGACCCCAAGCTGTTTGATCTCTGGCAGCCTCCTTATTAAGTCCCTTATCCCTGAGGTCACAAAATCATGCGATGAAATAGACAAGCAGCGATGATGAGCTAAACTATATTCTCTTCACTTTAACTTGTATCATATTGCATAATTTATAAGGGCTCCAACGTGCTTGCCTACGTTGGCCTTGGTCACCTAAAGGCAGCTCTCCATTCTGCTCAATCTCAGGCAGCCTCCCTATTCAGTCTTACTCTATTCACTTTAACTCACATCGCATCGTTTATATTCAGATGTGCTTGCCTAGGTCAGCCTTGGTCACCTAATGGCTGCTTTCCATGCTGCTTGATCTCTGGTAGTCTCACTGTTCAGTCCCTTATCCCTGAGGATACACTCTATGACCTCATCCTTGGTCTTTTTCGGTCTGTCTCTCACAACTCCACCCCCGACATTCACAACTCTCGCCTGCCACACCAAACTGTCATCCTCCATCCCCTCAACATGCCCAAACCATCTCGATCTACCCCTCCTCATCACAACACCAATACACTCCAGTCCCATCCTTCCTTTCAACTCTTCAAACATAAACTAGCCCCTCAGGCCTCACATTAAGGGACTTTCTACACATTCATCCATACTCTTTTTCACTCTAACTTGGCCTAAAATTCCCACCTCCCAATCTTAAAGCCTAGATATAAGAGCAGACTGACAGTTGATTATGATACTAGTCACAAAGAAGTGCTATGGAAAGGATGCAGAGTGGTAAAGTGCTATGGAAACAATGTAGATCAGTAGTATTGACTCTTTCTGCCACAAAGCTACATAAAATAAGCAGCAAAAAGACAAAAATCTGGGCCAAGTTTGAGTAAAAACAATACAGTACGATGTGAATGAGGGATTTATCTCATCCCTTCGCTGCAATGCATCTCCCTTCAACTATGAGGCTGCCAGAGATCAAGCAGCACGGAGAGCCGCCATTAGGTGACCAAGGCCGATGCACAAAACTTGGACCCTTTATGAACGACATGAATGAAAGCTTTCTCTCATCCTTCCACGGCTATTCATCTCTCTTAAGCATGAATAAGAAAGACAGCGCTGTACTGAACACGTTGATGGCTGTGGTATCTGATAAGGGTGAGATAGAGGGTGAAAGTACAGGTGGAACGATGGTGCATTGCTTCATATGTCCTGATTCCCTCCTTTATCTCTTCTAATATAAATGCCCCTCAACTCCCTCCCTATCCCCTTGAAAGGAGTTGGAAGGTGGGCTGCAAGAGGGGGACAGCTTCAGCCTGCAGTCCACCGAGTTTACATTCATATTAGTGTATTGTGGTGTGATGAGAAGGGGTAGACAGTGATGGTTTGGCCATGTGGGGTGGATGGGGGATGACAATTGGGTGCAGAAGGTAAGAAGTGTGTACATCATGGGTAGGGTTGTGAGACGCAGACTGAAAAAGACCTAGGACGAGGTCATAGGGTGTGACCTCATGGATATGGGACTAAATTGGGAGGCTACCAGAGACTAAGCAGCACAGAGAGCTGCCATTATGTGACAAAGGCAGACGGCGCATGCTGAAGCCTTGATAAACGATACAAAAAGAACAATACGATGGGTGACTGGCCATATTTTCCTTGCCTGTCTGGAGTAAGAAGCTTAGCCATGAACCCCTACACTCCTAAGAGAGCAATAATGGACTGGATGATTGACAAATAGCACAAAAACTTTCACTTCACCTGCCAAAGAAGAGAGAGGAATGGGCAGCTGGCTTACTGTATCTGAACACCATGATAACTCAAACTATGACACCCACATCCACATGCAAACCTGTCAGCTTTATCAGTCTTATCACTAACTCCTTATCAGCAGTATGCAAACTCCAATGCTACTGTACTCATTCAAATACATATCTTTTACTGACTGTCTATATTCTCAGTTAGGGGTGTGTTACAAATATAGTACAAGTCCTTTCACACGACTAAAGGAATGAGTTATTTGAAAGGAGCGCTCTGGAGTTACATGGTGAGACAGACTGACAAATGGGGAAGTGAAGGAGCATTGTGGTGTGGATGTGGATGTGACAGAAAGCGTTGAGAAAATTACGCTGAGGTGGTTTGGCCAAGTAAAGAGGATGGAGAGTGAGAGACTGACTAGGAGAGAGTATGTGAGTAAGGTGGAGGGGGAGGGAGAGAAACAGGATGAGATGGGAGGGATGAAGTAGAGAGGTATATACGAGAAATGGGTATAAGTTGGGAGGAGGGTAGCAAAATGGCAGAGGACAGGGCGAAATGGAAGATTTGTTTGTGGTCACCATTTACGGGATTATGGCGTCTGACTATAAGCAGGGGCGCACCCAGGGGGGGGGGGGGGGGCCTGGGCAGTGTTTCACTGATGTCTGTAAGCATTGTGCCTTGTGAGTAAATGTAGAAAAGAGTAAAGTGATGGTTATTGAGAGAGAAGGTGACTCCCAGTGTGATGTTACAGTGAATGAAGAGAGACTGGAATTGGTGAGAGAGTTCAAATACCTGGATACAGTGATAGAATAGAGAGGAAAATGTGCAAAAGAAGTGGAAAGTAGAGTGACACAAGGAAGGAAAGTAGCTGGTGCAATGAAGGCCTTGATGAGAAACAGAGGCTTGAGTGTTGCAGCTGAACAAGGCTTATTTTTTTTATTATTATTATTATTATTTTATTATTATTTTTTTTTATGCAAGGAAGAAGGAACCAAAGGCCACAAGCCTGTAAACTGTTCCCTCCAAGAAGGGCAAAAACATAATAAGAGAGCCAATTTCAAGAACTGTTCATTTCGAGATGCCTGGACACACATGAAGGAGTGTTAGTGCCAACTTTAACATATTGATGAGAGACTATGGTGTGGCATGGAAATGAAAAGTCAAGAGTAAGAGCCGTGAAGATGGGGCTGCTGAGAAATGTATGTGGAGTACAGAGAACTGATACAATATGAAACAATAAGATTCGTGAAAGATGCGGAGTGAGGAAGTCTGTGGACACCAGAATCGAAGACAGTGTACTGAGATGGTCTGGTCAAGAGAGAATAGATGACAATGGAGTGGTGAAAAAGGTATATCTGAGTGAATTTGAAGGAGGGAGGAGGCGAGGTAGGCAAAGAAAAGGGTGGAGGGATATGGTGGACGAGTGTGTGAGGAACAGAGGTTTGGAAGTCGGTGAGGCGAAGGGACTGACAAGAGATCGAGCTGGCTGGGTGAATTTTGTGCAAAGAAGCGAATGATCAGGGACTCGGCACGCCTTTTAACATGACAACATTCGGATTGACTCCATCAGATAGGTATAACAGAACATGGTGAAATTTTTTGGCCAATCTCATGGAGCTAGGATTCAGTGGGCTTGAATGATGAGTGAATGGAAGCATGGTCCATTGAATTGAGAAAACTTGGGCTGTCTGGACGTTGCTACTCCTCACCCTGCCCTACGGTGGGAAATGAGGTCTGGATGATGATATAAGAGTGCCTAAATCTAGTCATGGTATGCTATGAGAACATATCATAATGTTAAGATTAATTTACCAATATATATCACCAGATGCCTTAATCCCATAAGGGGTGGCCACAAACATATTACTTCCACATCACCCTGTCCCCTGCCATTTCACTACCCCTTTTCATATACCTCTCTGCTCCATTCCTCCATCTCATCCTCAGTCTCCCCATCCCTCTCCCCCCTCCAGCTCACTCACATACCCTCGCCTACTCTCATTCTCCATCCTCTCCACATGGCCAAACCACCTCAATGTACTTCTCATTATGCCATCACATCCACACCACAACTGGCAATAAATGTAATAACCCTCACCTGTTAGATCCATCACTGCTCTTGTCTTCAGAGGATGAGGCAGGATCCCCACACTCAGAGAAATTGCCTTCATCCGTGGTAGTAGTGAGAGACGTAAGGTGCTCATCCCTCCCCTCTTCCTCCTCCTCCACCAGCAGTGTGTCTCGTGATGTGGCCGCCAAGAGCTCTTCACGCATACGTTTCAGCTCCTCCTCCCGCTCCTTCAACTCACGAATCTCAAGAGCAATTTTCGTCTCTGTGGTGTTGGCAGCAGTGGGTGGTGTTGGGGTGTTCCTGTGGGAAGAATACATTACAGTACATCAACGTGGAGTTACATGGAAAGAGAGAGAAATAGGCACACAATTTGACAGAGAAAGCCCTTTAATGCAGATCACTTCATGCTCCTATTCGGATGGGTAAAGTGAGACAGACATTTCCAAAGTAAGTATGGCTAAAAGCAACCATACACAAGGCACCAGGCATAATCCAAAAACCTAACCACTGTCCATTTGTTGCATTTTCATTTTGCATCGTTTATAAAGGCTCTAACATGCTTGCATGCGACGGCCATTGTCATCTCATGGCGACTCTTCACACTGCTCCATCTCTGGCAGCCTCCCTATTCAGTCCCTTATCCCAGAGGTCACACATCATGACCTCGTCCCAAGTCTTTTTCGTTACAATCCTATCCCCGACATTCGCACTTCCCACTTTCCACACCCAATTGTCATCCCTCATCCTCTCCAAATGTCCAAATCATCTCAATCTACCCCTCCTCATCACAACACCATTGCACTCCAGTCCCATCCTTCCTCTAAACACTTCAGTCATAAACCTAGTCCTCCCAGGCCTCGTACTCAAGGACACTTTACACATCCCACTAATCATTGTCATTTCTGTACATCTGAACCTACGAATATCCCCTTCCTTTACTGACCAGATCTCACTACCATACAGCATTACACTCCCAACACATGCCACATACAAAGATCCCTTAGCATGGAGGAAGAGCCTTCACAATGTCAGGAGAGGCAACAGCTCCCTGAACCTCCCCCAACCACTCCTTACCCTACCCACAGAGCCAGCCCCACCTCCACCACAAACCATGTCCCCCAAGTAACAAAACTCTTCCACACACTCAAGTAACAAAATTGCCCAAAATTATTTGCTGGTGGCATAACAGTGGTGCTGGAGTTGCATGGTACCCTGAATTACTTACAAAAGCTGAAACATCCATCAATGGCGGTGGTATACCTCTTGATGTAGTGCTACTTACTTTTCCTTCACCTTTAATATTCTTTTTCTGTGTCTGTCCTCCTCTCTTCCCATTTCTCCCATCTTTCCTGTCACTTTTTAGTACTCTTCTTTCCCTTTCAGGTGGCTTTACATTGAGTGAAAAGCATAATAGTTTCCTGTAAGCCAGGAAACCATTTACAACGCTGGGTGGTAACCATATAACCAACCCATACGTGTTCTTTGTGTGTCAGCAAGTGGGTTGGTGGAGGGTTAGTGTCCCTCCCTGTAAAGCAACTAACTCAAAGATAAGCAGCCTCCCCTTATGGGAATACAGCATCTGGCTATAGATAGAGAGACAGACAGAGAAGAAAGATTCACATTCTAATTCAAGGCAGAGCACTAACCTCTCTTGGATATACTGTGGCGGAGGGCTGACAGAATCGTAAATGACTGGCTGTCCATCAACCCCAGGGAGAGTGAACGTGTAGGGTGGTGATGGTGGGGCAGCGGGGCGGGGCGGGGCAGCCGGGTCATCACGGTCAACAAAGCCTTCATCTGAGTCGTGGGGGGAGACTGCACCTGCAAAGATGATGATGATTAATATTAACCCCTCAGCAACTTCACTGATAGACAGTTGTGATCCCATAGCATTTTTATTTTTTAGTTTTATTAATTAATCTATCTTTTTTGCAGTGGTGTTGTGATAACAAGTGGTACTGCAGACTGAGATGGTTTGGGCAAGTGGAGAGGATGGATGGGACAGGAGTGTATTGGTGTTGAGATGAGGGGGGGTAAAATGAGATGGTTTGGGCATGTGGACAGGATGGAGGATGATAGTTGGGTAGATGTTGGGGGTAGGGTGGCAAGAGGCAGACCGAAAAAGACCTGGGACGAGGTCATGGTGTGTGACCTGAGGGATAAGGGACTTGAAGAGGCTGCAAACAGAAATGGGGTCAATTCATTTGTGTCAATTCCAGTTCAGAATAAAATTTGAATAAATCAATTCCAATTCAATTCATATAGAAAAAAAAAAATCCAATTCAATTCATACTAAAAAAAAAAAAAATAACACTAAAGAGGGATCTTCAATTCTAATTCAAATCAATTCACAACCTTTTCAACTCCAATTCAACACAATGCCCTATACCTCTGTCAAATTTCATCATCTGATTTTAAAATCATGAAATATAACCATTTTCATTGGAATATGTTCAAATAAAATGACTGTGATGAAAAGACATATGAAAAATAATGCAGTATCTTATATATATAAAAAAAAAAAAAATCACCAACACAGCATAGGCATCAAATACACAACACTTTATTTCTCGTGTTCTCTTCTCAGGTAAATGTGATGTCGTTAGTGACAGAATACATATGCAATGGAAACACACAGTAAAGTACAGTAAAACCTTGATATAACGGACTTCAATAGACCGGAATTTGCTTTTATCGGAATCAAGGAGCCACCGAACTAAATTCTTATAATCGGGAAAAGTCTGATAAAGCCATAAGTAGTCCGGACTGCCTGACCACTTCAGCTACTGTATGTTCACCACAATAAGGTAAATAAATGACACGTTTATCAGTGTACGGTACAGTATTACTAAATATATTTTACCATTTGATTATTGTAGTGAATGTATAATACAATACAGTACTGCAATGGTAGTGAAAACGGTTTACAAACCGTTGGTGTAATCTGGACTAATGTCTGATCGGTAAAATTCCTGTCTTTTGGCAACCAATGTCTCGGAATATTCGATTATGCAACGTTGGGTCTGGTTAGTACTTGGATGGGTGACCGCCTGGGAACACCAGATGCTGTTGGCGTCCCTACGTGTCAAGTGGGGTTGGTGGAGGATTAGTGCCCCTCCCTGTAAAACAATTAACTCTAAGCCCTTGACCACCCCGTTTGGGATACATGGCGTCTGGCAATGGATGGATGGATGGCAGTTTTAAGAAGTAGTCCCATTCCAAAAGTTTTCTGGCTTTTCGGCACATTTTCCAACAGGTATTGGTACATGGCAGCTTTGAAATGGGTACCATGTTTGTCAGCCATCTTGTGTAGTGACATCACTGACATTACTGCTCCCATAAGGTTCACTGGGTAGCTACCAGCACTCTTGGGTGACATGGTATGAGTGGTGTACAAGTCTATCGTGTATTTGGCCGCCACCTCTGTCCTTGTGAGCAGTCACTTTCGAAATTGTGGTGAACTTTGTCTTGGCTTTACTCTGTTTTTCGGGTACTTAGCGTTGGAAAATGGCTTCGACAAGTGGACAGCTTTCTTCTGTGATGAAGAGGCGCACGCATAAAGTGCTTCCTATTTCACGAAAGCTGGAATTATTGAAGAAATTGGAAGCTGGTGTTGCAAGAAAGAAATTAATGGAAGAGTTCAACATATGCTTTTCCACAATTTATGATATAACCAAAAGTGTGACCCCTACAAGTTTGTGTCTAAAGGTTTGAGTGGCTCATCAATCAAATGAAAAGTCATGAAAGAGCCTAAGCTGACTGAGCCTGACGAAGTGTTATACAAGTGATTTGTGGCGCAGCACTCAGAAGGGAACCCTGTGTCAGGCCCAGTGATAACTGAGAAAGCCAAGATGTTTTATGAGAAAATTAAAATAACTGAACCATGTGCCTCTCAGATGGTTGGCTTAGGTATTTTCAGCAATGGCACAGCATCAGGCAGATGGATGTTAGTGGTGAAACCCAGTCTGCTGATGCTGCCAAACGCTACAGCCAAAAATTTTCTTAGCTAATCAGAGAGCATGGATTACTGCCGTGCCAAATTTATAATGCAGACGAGACCGGCCTATTTTTCAAGAATATGCCTGAGAGAACCTTGGCTGGCACTCCTGAAAAGGCTGCAAAGGGCTTCAAACATAACAAGGAGTGCCTAACAGTGTTGATGTGTACAAATGCTTCACCTACACACAAGTTAAAACTGTCTGTTACAGGCAAATACAAGAACCCAAAGGCATTGAAAAACATGCAACCTTTGCCTGTATGGTACGATGTTCAATCAAATGCCTGAATGACTGCAGAAGCCTGTAGCTACTGGTTCCATCATTAATTTGTACCAGTGGTGAAGGCTAACCCTGAGAAAGAGGGTCTACCTGCCAACTCTTAGGTTGTCCTTCTCTTCGACAATAGCAGAGATCCTCCTCCTGCACATGAATTTAACGGGAACATTTTCGTGGTGTACCTGCCACCTAATGTTACCTCCTGATACAGCCAATGAACCAAGGAGTGATCCAGAAATTCAAGAGTTCCTACCAGGCATCATTTGCAAGGAATCTGTTGAATTTATCCCCGGCTGTTCGTGAAAAATCATGAACTTCAATGGGCATTCAACATCAAGGATGCAATGTTTATTGAAGTTATGGCATGGGGTGACATCGCACAAGCAACTTTGCAACAATGCTGGCGGCAACTGTGGCCAGCAGCAATGTTCCAAGACAACAAGGAGGATGAAGTGATGTTTGGTGGCTTTGGTGACAATGGGACCAGTGAAATCCAAAGCATGCTTAAGACTGTTCAGGGTGCTCCTATACCCAACGTCTTGAGCCAGCTTACTGAGGATGAACCTGCTGAGTGGGTGGATGAAAATCCACCAGTGGCTGAGGAGCAGACTGACCAGAAGATAATTTTAAGTGTAACAAAACCTGACGCTCTGGAGGCTAAAGAGGAAGACAGTGATGGTGAGGAGGAGGATGACCACGAGAAAGTCTCGTGGAAGGAGGCTGAAAAAAGCCTCAGTACATTTCTCAAGTTTGCTGAGGGTTCCTCTCATTACAGCACCACCAAAGTGATGAACTTTCACCTGCTCTACTAAAAATTTCAAACAAAAGGAGCAGCATCATTTCAGAAGGGGACACTGAACGACCTGTCTAAGAAAGCTTCCAGAAGAACCTCGTCGTCTGCCACTCCCTCCTGATCACCAACAACAAGCCCTGAATCTTCAATACCTTCACAAAAACCAGTGGAGGAAAAAACTTACAAGAGGAGGCTGATGATCCCGAGCCTGTTGCAGGGTCTTCTACTGCTCGGGGTCCCCACCAGCAGTAAACCACAAATCAGACCGTGTACATATGTAAATACACCTAGGTTAACCCGAAACGTCCCGTCGACGTATGGGTACGTTGCAACATTTTGCATTTACCAGTCCCGTAGACGTACTGGTACATTTTGCAATTGCAAGGTCCCTAATTTGCACAATTTTCAATTTTCATGTGTGATTTTTCGTACATATACACGGGACACCTTCCTCTATTCCTCTACAAGATGCCAAGCTGGGACAATGCCTTACACTGCATAACCTCCCCCCCCCACACACGCCATTGTCTTGGCAATTCACCTGTTACCAGTGACCTGGCCAATAAAGACATTCAGGGCCAGAGTGATTCCCCAATCGATGACAATGTGGAGGACAAAGTTTACATAGCATTAGAGGAAGAAACAGTCAGAAATGATGATCAGGTAATGTGACAAAAGAAGGTCAGGTATGGTGATGAGTTAGTGAGTGAAACAATGCTTATAATGCCTATATTACTGTTTGAAAACCAATATACTCTCATACCACATATAAATTCGTACCAAATAAATAAATAAATACCGTTTAGGAGTGGTGTGGAATAGTTATCCTCAAAATAGAACTTGTTTTCTTTGGTGCCAGCCTGATAGAAAACCCTGTAAGGTAAGGAGGTACTACCTGTATCGAGTATTTTAAACCTCAGGTGAACGATTTCTCTATGAATTTTCGATGTTTCTCACCAAAAGCGAAGGTTTTAGCCAAAAAAAATTTTTTCCAAAAATGGTCAGGACTGGGAGGTGTAAGAGGTGCAAAAGTGGTCGGGACGTGATGGGTTAAGGTAAGTTTTCTGCTTTTTCTATCATAAAACATACTTAAAATATGTTGCATATTGAATACTGTATTTATTGTTTACGTCTGACATAAAAAACACACACTAGAATTGCAGCCACTCATTCATTGCAGGCCTCATATCAGTGCCTGCCAGCCATAGCCTACACTCACATCAACCATACATACACTTCATATGTACAGTACTATATAAATACACCCTGGTTAGGTAAGTTTTTTTTTTCCCATAAAAAAACACCACATGTTGCTTACTGCATATTTACAATACATACACTTATGCACAAATACGCCTTGGTTAGAGTTAGTTTGTGTTATCTATAAATAAATACACAAAAAAATATATACATTGTGTATTGATCATTCATTGCTTATTGTTTACAAAAATCACACACTAGAAAAGCATCCAATGTTTCGGCAAAATCAATGTTTCAGCACCCGTTTGGTCCCAAAGAGTGCCGAAAGACAGGACGTCTACTGTATGTCAGAAAAAGTCTGGGTTAGCAAGGGGAGGTCCGGATGTCGCTTTTTTCGGAATCGCTTGGGCCCTAATTAGTCCGTTATAGTGAGGTTTTACTGTACATACACACATATGAGATGGTGAAGTGACACTGAGGCTGTCTCTTGGGAAGGGTGAGTGAGGAAAAATTCACCACCCATTCTCCCCCCTACCACTGCAATTATACAAAAAACAGGAATGCTTTCTTTTATAGTAAATGTCAATGGCTCACTACTAAATACTGCTATAGTGACAGTTGATGCAGGTAATTGTATCTTCATCTATTTAAAAAAAAAAAAAAAAGAAAAAAAAAAAAAAAAAAAAAAGGGCAATGTTTTGACGTGTTATCGGAACAAAAATTATTTTAATGACTCGTCAGCACGTCATTTGTACAGCAAAGTGTTAAATACTGTATACTTATTCACTTCATTTATTCTGTTAAATATATTTCAGTTCACTTATTTAGTTATATACATTTATTTAGTTTCAGTTTCCTAGTTCAATGAAAATTTATACATCAATTGATATGTTGTTAATAGACTCTCTGTGCTAACAAACTGTATACCGGTATTTTAGTTTTTATTTGAATATAGGTTAATTATTACAAAATAATGAAGACATTACAGTATAATACATTATGAATTCACACTGATTTATATCAAATCACTGATATCAATTCAAGATCAACTCAATTAATTTTATATTTTTTCAATTCCAATTCACATATTTTTTTTTTTGTTTTTTAACAATTCCAATTCATAACCGACCCCATGTCTGGCTCAGGGATCAAGCTGTGTGGACAGCCATCATTAAGTAACCAAGGCCAACACAGGCAAGCATGTTGGAGCCTTTATAAATGACACACTATGATACAAATGATATAATACTGTATTAGGACAAGTTGTTGCTACTCATAAAAAAGAACCCAAAGAAAAAACACACCACTCCCTATGTCACATTTGCCCCAGAGAACATATGCAACGGCACCACCAATATACCATACAATAAAACCACGATTTAACGCACCTCAATAGAACAGATATCAGATTTATCAGACACTACAAAGCCGCCAGACTTCCATCTGCTATAACGAACAAAGTCAGTTCAATGGGGTGCACTAGGTCACAAACTCACAATGTGTGTTTGATGAAGAAGTCCAATGACAAGGATGTAAAATAAACTCCAAAAGGGTGACATTATAGGCCAAGTTAGTGTAAATGGGCAAAGTTTTCATTTTTGGTACTAAAATGTCCCGTTGTACTTATTTTTAAATGTGCTTGAAATCTAACCCCAGAGGTGGACCATCGGATATAACGGATTCTCGGTTTTTCCCAAATTATTCTGTTATAGTGCGGTTCTACTATGTCTCCACAGAATATGGAAGAACTGAGAGGAAGGATGATACTGGAGTGTATTGGTGTTGTGATGAGGAGGGATAAATTGAGATGGTTTGGGCATGTGGAGAGGAGGACGATGACAGTTGGGTGCAGAAAGTGAGAAGTGTGAACGCCAGGGGTAGGGTTGCAAGAGGCAGACCAAAAAAACCTGGGACGAGGTCATAGTGTGTGACCTCAGAAATATGGGACAGAATAGGGAGGCTGTCAGAGATCAAGCAGTGTGAAGAGCCACCATTAGCCCTCTCGTTACTGGACGACGCAGAGTGCATCCAACTGCAGGCAAGTACTCAGGATGTGGGCCAGCTTGACCTTGGATGAGTGCTGGAAGAACCCCCCTTCTTTCCACGCTCACGGTACTTCTTAAACATTTTATCCTCACACCCTTAGTTTTGCTTCTGTCTCCATGATTTTTTCCCCTCATAATCTCGAATAGTTGTACTTGCTTATAGTGTTGATAAAAACATTTGGCGAATGTAAATTACGCACTAATTTACTATGTTTTTTCTTTCCTTCGTGTTTTCTTACAAAAATATATGTTTTATGGTAATTGTTACTGAGAAAGAGCTTTACGAAATTTCATTAGCTACATTTTGGTATATAAACATTTACTGTAAGACAATTTGGGTCACTTTTACGAACCACAAAAGGAAATTATCTTACGATCGCGCTGCAGTGCGGAAATGGTATTTTGCACAGCCAAAGTTGTTGCTAAATTATTTTCCCCTGCCTTTATTTATGCCTCTATCTGCCTGATTTTTTATCCACGTAATCTCGAATAGTTGTTCTTGCTCATGATGATGATAAAAACGTTTGGCGTATATAAATTATGCGCTAATTTACGATGCTATTTCTTTCCATCAAGGGGCGATTTTGTTCGACGCAGCCTGCATGATCCGGTAATGAGTGGGTGAGATTAGGTTTGACGCAGCCTGCGTTGTCCAGTAACGAGCAGGTGACTCTTGCTCCACTACCCTAAGTATTGAAAGGGTTAGGTGACCACGACAGATGCATGCATGCGTGTTGGAAACTTTATAAACCAAACAAAATGAAATGAATATGGTATCAGGAAAATCTGCTGCTGCTGAGGAAAAAAGCCCATATAAAGAACATGCCACTCCATGTGTCATACTTGCTTAAAGGTGAAAACATACGCAACATCCGCTGCTCGATCTCTGGCAATGATAAAAAAACAAAATGAATATACCTTTGTCTCTGCCAGCCAACTGCTCCTCCCGTGCCTGCTGTGCTCTGATCTCAGCCTCGATAATGCTCTCTTGTGACGTGCCGCGTTTGGCCACTGTGTCCACCACTCTCGCTCCAACTTTGCCCTGCAGAAAAAAAAATTGTGAGTTTTGGGGGTGATAGTGGTAGGTACAGTTCCTTTCCATCCATTCGTTCAATGTAGTGCAACCATAAGATGTCTTTTTTTCTTTTTTTTTTAACAGGCAATCACAGAGTAAACAATTTAATGTTTTTTCTTTATTTCTTTATGTGAGTCCACTGCATGAAATGAACTCAACCCAACCCAAATCCTAACCTGACCCAAATCCAAACCCAACCCAAATCCTGACCTGGCCCAACCCAAATCCTAACCTAACAACCCTAATCCTGACCCCAACCCAAATCCTGACCTAACAACCCTAATCCAACCCAAATCCCATCCCAACCCAACCCAATTCCTAATCCAATCCAAGCCCTAATCCAACCCAAATCCTAACCCAAACCAAATCTGAACCCAACCAAACCCAAATCCTGACCCAACCCAAATCCTGACCCGACCTAAATCCTGACCCAGCCCGACCCAAATCCTGGCCCAGCCCAACCCAAATCCTAACCCAACCAAACCCAACTCCTAACCCAACCTGGTTTCACACACACGTTCTGTGAAAAATATCGTTAAATCCAAATATGTACATTTTGTGAGCGTTAATAATTGACTGGTGACGTGAGCAGCATTACGGAAAAAAAAAATACTGAAGATTTGCATATTACAGTGTCTGATAATATTTAAAAAGGTGTTAATCTTTCCGAAATGGCAGGGGACAGGGCGACATGGAGGCAAACTGCTTGAAGTCACCCCTTACGGGATTATGGCGTCTGGCAATAGATAAAATTACTCGTAGATTTGCCTTCTCCCGTCTAAATTTCTTTTGGATATTATTTAAGTCTCTCTCTCGCTCTGCCCCTGTACACAAATACCTCCTCTTCCATAATTCCACCAAAATCAATAAATGCTATTCTTTTACCTAGACTTGCCCCAGATATTCGTTATTTGCCTTACTTCACGTGGGTCAACCGCAGCAAACTCTGCCACGGCGCCCTACTCCCTCCACAGCACCACCTCCGTCAGGAAACAAAAAATACACTTGTTTCACCTTCACTTGGATCAGATATTCCAAAAACGATAAGTGCAGCTGTCTTACCTTACCCTGGGCCAGGTTCTCGTCCTCCTGTGGTTTATTTCAGGTGGTTCAAGTGCAAAAATATGATGCAACGCCTCTGCACTCCCTCCCCAGCCCTTGCAGCTTCCCTCTCTGACGCCCTCACTCCTGCGCATGTGCCAACTCACCATTTCTTTCAACTTCGATTTCTGGATCACTTTTTACTGTCCTATTGAGTTACAGGTGATTTTTAAAGTGGTGATGGAGGTCGAGGAAGAGGGTAATGTCCTCCTATACACCTTTTTTCTTAACTTGGCCCAGATTTAGTTCCTATTTTAGCATCTTCTACGGACCTTACGGGAGGAAGATGGTGATAATACTCGCCACGCTTCATCGCTGGACCCCGTGGAAGACAAGGGGCGGCCCCGTACCTGCCTGTGTAATTAGACTCCCTACCACCTGTACCTTGGTAACTTATTTATGGAAAGGAGGCTCCCTAGCACCTCTTCCTTAGCGATTTACTTTACGATATAGCTGGTTAACATCCTTTCATACGTTATTTATGCGGTATAGCGATATTAGAATGATTTACGTAACACAGGGAAAGGTGTACCTATATAAGTCGCTTAGGAAAGGGTGTTTGAGTACCCATTATCGGCGAGAACAGAGATTTATTTTAGGATATGGCTGGTTAATATCCTTTCACACGTTATTTATGCAGTTTGGCGATATTAGAATGATTTATGTAACATGAAGGAGGAGGGAAAGGTGCAATAGGAAAAATCGCTTAGGAAAAGGTGTTTGAGATTCCTTAATAGACGAGAATAGTGATTTATTTTAGGATATGGCGGGTAAATATCCTTTCACACGTTATTTATGAAGAGTATGACCATATTGGAATGATTTATGTAACAAGGGGAAAGGTGTACCTAAATAAGTCGCTTAGGAAAAGGTGTTTGAGTGTCCATAATTGACGAGAATAGCAATTATATTTGGATATGGCTGGTTAATATCCTTTCACACGTTATTTATGAAGAGTATGGCGATAATAGAATGATTTACCTGAGGGAGAGAAAGGTGTAACCAAATAAGTCGCTTAGGAAAAGGTGTTTGAGTTTCCTTAACAGACGAGAATTGCGATTTATTTAAGGATATGGCTGGTTAATATCCTTTCATACGTTATTTATGAAGAGTATGGCGATATTGGAATGATTTATGTAACACGAGGGAGAAGGGAAAGGTGCAATAGGAAAAATCGCTTAAGAAAAGGTGTTAAGAACTTCAACTCGCATATATCAGAGGCAATTTTCGTCCATATTGGTAGTAAAAAAAAAAAAAGCATTATAATCTAGTTTTAATATGCTATCTATCTACAGCCAGACGCCTTAATCCCGTATGGGGTGGCCACAAACAAATCACCTCCATGTCGCCCTGTCCCCTGCCATTTCGCTGCCCTCCCCGAACTCATACCCCCCACCTCTCTCTCATGTACCGTACCTCTCCACTCCATCCCTCCATCTCACTGTCGGCCTCCCCCTTCTTCTACCCCCCTCCACCTCACTCACATACACTCCTAGCCAATCTCTCTCTCTCTCCATCCCTCAAAATCACCCCCCCCTCTCAAATACCTCTCCACTCCATCCCTCCATTTCATCCTCGGTCTCCCCCTCCCTCTCCCCCTCCACCTCACTCACATACTGTACACTCGTAGTCAGTCTCTCTCTCCATCCCTCAAAATCACCCCCCCCCTCAAATACCTCTCCACTCCATCCCTCCATTTCATCCTCGGTCTCCCCCTCCCCCCCTCCACCTCACTCACATACTTCCCCCTATTCTCTCTCTCTCTCTCTCTGGCTGTCTGTCTCTCTCTGTCTCTGTCTGTCTGTCTGTCTCTGTCTGTCTGTCTGTCTGTCTGTCTCTCTCTCTCTCTCTCTCCCTACCTTCTTGGGTGGAGCCTCGTTGACGCCATACACGTACTGCTTGGTTGGGGGTGTTGTGGTGGGGGTGGGGGTGGGGGTGGTGGGGGCGTCGACGGAGGGGGGGCAGGACCCCTCCAATTCGCTGGGGGGAGTGTCAAACTGGGGTGGGGGGGCGGGGAGAAATTCTGGTGGGGGGGATGCTACTGTTTCTCCATTTTCTGTTGCCTGCTGTTGAGAAAATAATAATAATAATAATAATAATAATAATAATAATGATGATGATGATGAAGGTGATGGGTAAGTGGGGAGAACAGAGGGTGGTGGTGGTGGTGGTGGTGGTGGTGGTGGTGGTGGTGGTGGTGATGATGATGATGATGATGATGATGATGATGATGGTGATGATGATGATGATGATCTACTAATAATAACAGTAGTAATAGCAGTAGTAGTAGTAGTAGTAGTAGTAGGAGGAGGAGGAGGAGGAGGAGGACGGGTAACTACACTCCTCCTCCTCCAACCACCACCACCACTACTACTACTACTACTACTACTAATAATAATAATAATAATAATAATGATCCAAAATATTCATAACGTCACACAATTCTCAGTAAGGTGGATTATCACAAATGGCATGTGATAATACTCCAGGAAGTGTGTGTGTGTGTGTGTGTGTGTGTGTGTGTGTGTGTGTGTGTGTGTGTGTGTGTGTGTGAATATATATGTATGTACCGGCATGTGTGTGTGTGTGTGTGTGTGTGTGTGTGTGTGTGTGTGTGTGTGTGTGTGTGTGTGTGTGTGTGTGTGTGTGTGTGTGTGTGTGTGTGTGTGTGTGTGTGTGTGTGTGTGTGTGTGTGTGTGTGTGTGTGTGTGTGTGTGTGTGTGTGTGTGTGTGAGTAAATGTCAGGCAAGGGAGTGATAAAGGTGACTGACGTGGATACCTGATTACACGTGAAGAATATGACTCAACACACACACACACACACACAGCACCCTCGCTTGTCTCTTTTTTCTTGGTATCTAAAATCTTAAGTGTTTTATTTAGAACTCTGAATTTACCTCTAATTTGGGGTAAAGGTCTCTTGGGTACGATTTGTGATGATATGAACTTGCTGTCTTACTTGCCCCATCTATCAATGTATCTATCTATCTATCACACACACACACACACACACACACACACACACACACACACACACACACACACACAGGAAAATCTCTCTCTCTCTTACCCTCAACCCAAAGCCTTCTTCTCTCGTCACTTTCCTATTCCATACCTCTCTCTCTCTCTCCCCACCTCTCTCTCAACCCTCAGCCTTCTCTCGCCCCTTTCCTACCTCCATACCTCCCCCCCCTCTCTCTCTCTCTCTCACCTCCTGTCCGTGTAGGGCCTGGAAGTGAACATTGGCCACACTCTCCCAGCCACCACCATCGTCCATGTTGGCCAGCATACGGGACTCCCAGTAGGTCTTGGTGGCCACTTTGTTGTCCAGGATGCTGAAGTATTCAACCTCGCCTGTAATAGCAAAAAAAATATATTAGTAAGTCTTTAATCTTGTCTGTACTGGGAAAAAAATATATTAGTAAGTCTTTAATCTTGTTTGTACTGGAAAAAAAATATTGATACGGGATGAGGGTATAGTATGAAATTCCAAAGACGACATGCACACGCGCACACGCATGCACGCACGCACACACACAAAGACACAAACACACACACACAAATACCGGTACACACAAAACATACATACATACATACACACACACACACACACACACACACACACACACACACACACACACACATACACACACACACAAAAATACAAACACACACATACACAGGAAAACACAACCACACACACACACACACACACACACACACACACACACACACACACACGACAAATTAAACAGCCTCCACCCCCCTCTCTCTGATTAGGTTTACACTGACACTGGTGTATAGGACTATGTGACATGTGTTCGGAGTGTAATGCTGTATGGTAGTGAGACCTGGGCAGTAAAGGAGGAGGATATGCATAGGCTCAAACGTACAGAAATAACAATGATTAGGTGGATGTGTAGTGTGTGTCTGAGTGTGAGGCCTGGGGGGGCTAGGTTTACGATGGAGGAGTTGAGAGGAAGGATGGGACTGGAGTGTATTGGTGTTGTGATGACGAGGGGTAGATTGAGATGGTTTGGGAGGAAGGATGGGACTGGAGTGTATTAGTGTTGTGATGAGGAGGGGTAGACTTTGATGGTTTGGGAGGAAGGATGGGACTGGAGTGTATTGGTGTCGTGATGAGAAGGGGTAGACTTTGATGGTTTGGGAGGAAGGATGGGACTGGAGTGTATTGGTGTCGTGATGAGAAGGGGTAGACTTTGATGGTTTGGGAGGAAGGATGGGACTGGAGTGTATTGGTGTCGTGATGAGGAGGGGTAGATTGAGATGGTTTGGGAGGAAGGATGGGACTGGAGTGTATTGGTGTTGTGATGAGGAGGGGTAGAATGAGATGGTTTGGGAGGAAGGATGGGACTGGAGTGTATTGGTGTAATGAGGAGGGGTAGACTGAGATGGTTTGGGCATGTGGAGAGGATGGGGGATGACAACTCGGTGTGGAGGGCGAGAAGTGTGAACATCGAGGGTAAGGTTGCGAGAGGCAGACCGAAATAGACCTAGAATGAGTATGACTTCAGAGATAAGGGACCGAATAGGGAGGCTGCCAGAGATCAAGCCGCAGGGAAAGCCGGATACGATACGAATACATAAAAAAGACGTTAACTTACCAGGCATTTTCAAATTACGAATTCCAAACGGTCACCTCAGTTCAAAAATCCCGCGTTGTTCGAATCCACTCAATATTTCTGATTTAAATATTTCTTAGTCTTTTAACCCGCACATTTTGATATTATATTTATTTTCAAAGGTTGGAATTAGTTTTGGCTTTCTTTCAATATATATTTTCTTTCCAAGTTCCTGTTTCTGGGGTAATAGTAGTAGTAGTAGTAGCAGCAGTAGGGGGAGGAGGAGGAGGAGGAGGAGTAGTTGTAGTAGTAGTAATAGTGGTGGTGGTGATGGTGGTGGTGGAGGTATAGTAACTGTAAAGTAGTTGTAGTAGTAATAGCAGTAGTAGTAGAAGTGGTAGTGGTAGTAGTAGTAGTAGTAGTAACCGAGCAGCGTGCGTGCGTCACAGGGTA
>NC_137067.1:831491-836491 GCF_032717465.1 Coenobita brevimanus | reverse complement strand
GTAGTCAGCTTGGAGAGTGATTTGACTAGTAACCAAGGAGACTCATTCTTACCTAACAGATCCCTAACCCCTTTCAGCTCAGTTGATGGCCAGGTGTAGTCAGATTGGAGGGTGATTTGACTAGTAACCAAGGAGACTCATTCCTATATCAAGATCCCTAACCCCTTTCAGCTTAATTGATGGCCAGGTGTAGTCAGATTGGAGGCTGGATTGGACTAGTAACCAAGGAGACTCATTTGATGGCCACTGCTTTTCCTTTCCTTCTTTTCACACACACACACACACACACACACACACACACACACAAGATAATGATGTTTGAAGTGTCATTATGAACGAGGCTGGGAAATGCTAACAGTGGAAAAATTCAACAGGGATGACGATGATGATGATGATGATGATGATGATGATGATGATGATGATGATGATGGTGGTGATGATGGTGGTGGTGAAAGTAGGATGAAAAAGTGACGGAAGATAGATAGATAGATAGATAGAGAGAGAGAGAGAGAGAGAGAGAGAGAGAGAGAATCATGAAGAACTGTCAAAAGGAGGGGAAGAACAAGAGAAGACAAAGGAATTACAGAAGCGAAATGAACAAAGAAGAGAGAGAGAGAGAGAGAGAGAGAGAGGAGGGAAAAAAATGGCTGAAAAAAGGTAGATTAGAACGGATGGAAATGGACAAAAAATTTTCTCTCTCTCTCTCTCTCTCTCTCTCTCCCTCAAGGGGTCACCTGGGGGTCACACGGTCCTAGCTCACCTCGGGAGAAGAACGCACAGGTTAATTAAATCTTATCTGCAACGTGTGTGTGTGTGTGTGTGTGTGTGTGTGTGTGTGTGTGTGTGAGATAGAGAGATGGATAGATAGAGATAGATGGGTAGATAGACAGACATATATAGAGGGGGAGCTGTTTACTGTGTGTGTGTGTGTGTGTGTGTGTGTGTGTGTGTGTGTGTGTGTGTGGTCATATATAAAACAATAAAAAATAGTAACTTAAGATATATAAAAAAAAATAAAAGATTTTTATAGAGGGAAGAAGGTGTCATGTTGCAAGGAGGAGGAGGAGGAGGAGGAGGAGGAGCATAAGGAAAAAATACCTAGGGAAGAGGAAGAGGAGGAGGAGGAAACAAGAATGCCTAAGAAGGAGGAGGACTAGGAGAGAGGAAGAAAAAAATAGGAGGAGGAGGAGCGAAAAAAAGAAAAAGAACAAGGAATCTCTCTCTCTCTCTCTCCCTCTCTCTCTCTCTCTCTCTCTCTCTCTCTCTCAGCCGTCATCGAAGCACGGAAGCAATTAAAGTTATCTCTTTTCTCTCACGCCTACAACAGCAAGAATTAAGAGAGTGTGAAAGTGACTGTGAACATTCTATAACGGAAGGTGATTGCTTGAGAGAGAGAGAGAGAGAGAGAGAGAGAGAGAGAGAGAAAGAGAGAGATGGGGGGAGAGAGAGAAAGAAAATTTACCTCGAAAACCTTAAAGCACTTCCCACACACACCAAATCGTTTCATCCGTATCAGTAATTCGTTAACTATATCAAATTTCCACACCAATACTATCCTTATAGGTGAAAAATAAATAAAAAAAATAATTATACACTTCAACATGACGCTAGAAAATATATACTCAAAAATACCATAGGCCGGGAGTCAAAATTCAAAATGACACGAACATACAGCATCCATCTTTGAACCGACCGATTGTTTTCGTTTTAATTCAACTATTTTCGCTTGCCTGGGTCACTGAGCACGTCCACTGGGTCCTTAAGACACTAATGCTTCTCTGTGAACCATCTTGAGACTGACAACGTCCCTAAAACACCAAAAAATAGCCATGAACCAGAAGGCAGTGTCGAACATCCGGGACTTTTCAACCACCCGTACCGAATCGTCCTCGTATTTTCGCTTTTTTTTCCTACCTTACTGGCTCGTCGACAGGTTCCACAGGCTCCTAACTCTCTTCTGCTTTTCCGTGAACCATCTTGAGGCTTGCAAGGTCCCTAAACGGCCGAAAATCGCGATAAATCTTGGAGAAATTTCACCGCACTCACTTGCCAACACAAACATTGCCCCATGTGCTGTGCGCCAAAATATTGGAACATTCGCATACTCCTCTTCGGCGAATATGTTGTACACTCCACCATAATATTACCTTGCATGTAATACATTTGTACACTGTAATAGTGACTTTGTAATAAAAAAAACCATACTAGTGAATATTAGGGTGTCGTGTACAAAATGAAGCGCCGAAGACCAGAATTCACGAAATCTCCAGAACCAACCAAAACAAACCCGGCAAAATATTGGAACATTCGTATACCGTACTCATCTTCGGTGCCTATGTTGTACAGTCCACCATAATATTACCTTGCATGTAATATATTTGTACATTGTAATAGTGACTTTGTAATAAAAAACATACATGTGGATATTACGGTGCCGCGTGCACAGTGAAGCGCCGAAGAAGAGAATTTCTGAAATCTCCAAAGTCAACCAAAACAAACCCGGCCAAATATTGGAACATTCGTATATTGTACTTAACTTCGGCGAATATGTTGTACACTCAACCGTACAATTATCTTGCATGTAATATAGTTGTACATTGTAACTGTAACTTTGTAATAAAAAACATATTAGTGGAATTAAAGGTACAGTGTGCAAAATAATGCGCCGAAGACGAGAATTCACGATATCTCCAAAGTCAACCAAAACAAACCTGACAAAATATCGGAGCATTCGTATACTGTACTCATCATCGGCGAATATGTTGATCACTAAACCATAATATTATCTTGCATGTAATATATTTGTACATTGTAACAGTGACTTTGTAATAAAAAAAACATACTAGTGAATATTAGGGTGTCGTGTACAAAATGAAGCGCCGAAGACCAGAATTCACGAAATCTCCAGAACCAACCAAAACAAACCCGGCAAAATATTGGAACATTCGTATACCGTACTCATCTTCGGTGCCTATGTTGTACAGTTCACCATAATATTACCTTGCATGTAATACATTTGTACAATGTACCTATGACTTTGTAATAAAAAACATACATGTGGATATTACGGTGCCGCGTGCAAGCGCCGAAGAAGAGAATTTCTGAAATCTCCAAAGCCAACCAAAACAAACCCGCCCAAATATTGGAACATTCGTATATTGTACTTAACTTCGGCGAATATGTTGTACACTCAACCGTACAATTATCTTGCATGTAATATAGTTGTACACTGTAACTGTAACTTTGTAATAAAAAACATATTAGTGGATATAAAGGTACAGTGTGCAAAATAATGCGCCGAAGACGAGAATTCACGATATCTCCAAAGTCAACCAAAACAAACCCGGCAAAATATTGGAACATTCGTATACCGTACTCATCTTCGGTGCCTATGTTGTACAGTCCACCATAATATTACCTTGCATGTAATATATTTGTACATTGTAATAGTGACTTTGTAATAAAAAACATACTAGTGAATATTAAGGTACCGTGTGCAAAGCGAAGCGCCGAAGACATGAATTCACGATATCTCCAAAATCAACCAAAACAAACCCGGTAAAATATTGGAACATTCGTATACTAAACTCAACTTCGGTGCATATGTTGTACCTTCCACCATAATATTACCTTGCATGTAATATATCTGTACATTGTAACAGTTACTTTGTATTACAAACATATTAGTGGATATTAAGGTGCAGTGTGCAAAATACAATGCCGAAGACGAGAATTCACGATATCTCCAAAGTCAACCAAAACAAACCTGACAAAATATCGGAGCATTCGTATACTGTACTCATCATCGGCGAATATGTTGTACACTAAACCATAATATTATCTTCCATGTAATATATTTGTACATTGTAACAGTGACTTTGTAATAAAAAAAACATACTAGTGAATATTAGGGTGTCGTGTACAAAATGAAGCGCCGAAGACCAGAATTCACGAAATCTCCAGAACCAACCAAAACAAACCCGGCAAAATATTGGAACATTCGTATACCGTACTCATCTTCGGTGCCTATGTTGTACAGTCCACCATAATATTACCTTGCATGTAATATATTTGTACATTGTAATAGTGACTTTGTAATAAAAAACATACATGTGGATATTACGGTGCCGCGTGCAAGCGCCGAAGAAGAGAATTTCTGAAATCTCCAAAGTCAACCAAAACAAACCCGCCCAAATATTGGAACATTCGTATATAGTACTTAACTTCGGCGAATATGTTGTACACTCAACCGTACAATTATCTTGCATGTAATATAGTTGTACACTGTAACTGTAACTTTGTAATTAAAAACATATTAGTGGATATAAAGGTACAGTGTGCAAAATAATGCGCCGAAGACGAGAATTCACGATATCTCCAAAGTCAACCAAAACAAACCCACCAAAATATCGGAGCATTCGTATACTGCACTCATCTTCGGCAAATATGTTGTACACTAAACCATAATATTATCTTGCACGTAATATATTTGTACATTGTAACAGTGACTTTGTAATAAAAAAAACATACTAGTGAATATTAAGGTACCGTGTGCAAAGTGAAGAGCCGAAAACATGAATTCACGATATCTCCAAAATCAACCAAAACAAACCCGGAAAAATATTGGAACATTCGTATACCGTACTCATCTTCGGTGTCTATGTTGTACAGTCCACCATAATATTACCTTGCATGTAATATATTTGTACATTGTAATAGTGACTTTGTAATAAAAAACATACATGTGGATATTACGGTGCCGCGTGCAAGCGCCGAAGAAGAGAATTTCTGAAATCTCCAAAATCAACCAAAACAAACCCGGAAAAATATTGGAACATTCGTATACTAAACTCAACTTCGGTGCATATGTTGTACCTTCCACCATAATATTACCTTGCATGTAATATATCTGTACATTGTAACAGTTACTTTGTATTACAAACATATTAGTGGATATTAAGATGCAGTGTGCAAAATACAATGCCGAAGACGAGAATTCA
>NC_137067.1:806491-808991 GCF_032717465.1 Coenobita brevimanus | reverse complement strand
TCTGTGGTGTGGTGTGGTGTGGTGGTGGTGGTGGAGCAGGTGTTGTGGTGACCAAGCTGTGGAATTTGTCTATATTGACGAGACACGTATAATTCTGTGCTATGGTTACCACCCAGCGTAGTAAGCGGTTTCCTAGTTTACAAGAACCCATTTGGCTTGTCACTCACTGCTGTCACCTGACGCCACCACTACATCCAATGAGTGGACGGATGTCAGAGCAAACACAAAGAAACTGCGGCACTCATATCACGTTTATTTAAATCTCTCTCTCTCTCTCTCTCTCTCTCTCTCTCTAATTTCACTTCCTTTCTCCTTTCACTAATATTTGCTTTCTATCTTTAAACTGGAATGTCCGGTTTCTCTCAATTTTACGCGAGAGAGAGAGAGAGAGAGAGAGAGAGAGAGAGAGAGAGAGAGCTAGATGTTAACAATTGAAGGAAGGGGATGTGTAAAGATTGTGTGATAAAGTGAAGGAAAGTTTGGCCTAGATAGATAGATAGACAGATTGATGGATAGACAGGTATATAGATAGACAGGTAGGCAGGGAGATAGAGACAGGTAGGCAGGGAGACAGACAGGTAGGTAGGCAGATAGACAGGTAGGCAGGTAGATAGAAGGGTAGGCAGGGAGATAGAGACAGGTACGCAGATAGATAGACAGGTAGGCAGATAGACAGACAGGTAGGTAGATAGATAGAAAGTTAGGTAGATAGACAGAAAGGTAGGCAGATAGATAGATAGACAGGTAGGCAGATAGATAGATAGACAGGTAGGAGGATAGATAGCCAGGTAGGCAGATAGATAGAAAGGTAGGTAGGTAGATGGATAGATAGAGAGGTAGGCAGGTAGACAGAAAGGTAGGCAGATAGACAGAAAGACAAGCAGGCAGGTAGATAGATAGACAGGTAGGCAGGTAGATAGACAGACAGGTAGGCAGGTAGATAGACAGACAGATAGATAGATAGACAGACAGGTAGACAGACAGACAGATAGATAGATAGATAGACAGATAGATAGACAGACGACCTAAGGGAACGAATGAGCAAGAAACGAAATTTAAAACGAAATTATTTGAAACAATACGAAAAGGTGACGAAGCTCCCTAACACCTTTACCTTTGCGATTTATTTTATATTTTTATTTTTTGGAGAGAGAGAGAGAGAGACGGTCCAGAATGCGAGATAGATAGACGGACGGACAGGCTGACAGATAGATAGATGCATCGTAAAACAAGAATAATAATAATAATAATAATAATAATGGAGTGCAAGAAAGAAGGTATTTCCAGCCTGCAGTCCACTGGGTTCAGCATCTAAGTAACATTAATAGTATCAAAGTAATTATATTTTTCTTAGTATTATCAAAGCATTTTATTTTAAAGTGATAATCCATTTCTACAATTACAAAATTCAAAATATTTCTTACCTTTACGGTTTAAATCCTCACTTACACAGGTAGGAGATTAATGTGTATATTTTCCTGCGTATTTTGGTGTATGTGTAAGTATATTTGAGTATACTAGCCCGTCATACTAGGAATACAGGCAGAGCGACGGGACACACAACCTCCCCCCACCAAGGCACAGAGGACACTGAACCACCAGCCGACAAAAGCGCTTCTGGTCTACCCCCATCCCTCCCTCCCAGACATCCTCCCTTTCCTCCCCCTTCGTCTGTCTTTCTCTTTCCTCCAGATCTCTTTCTCCTCCTCCTTCCTCTCCACCTCTTCCCTCCAGTCTTCCTCCTCCCTCCCCCCCTCTCTTTCCTCCACTTTCACTATCTTTGCTGCTTACCTCACTTCTTCCTTCCCAGACATCTTCCTTTTCCTCATCAACATATCTCCCTTTCTTTCTTTTCTCTCTCTCTCTCTCTCTCTCTCTCTCTCTCTCTCTCTCTCTCTCTCTCTCTCTCTCTCACACACACACACACACACACACACACACACACACACACACACACACACCTTCCACAGCCCTACTTGCATTTACAGAAGCACATATTCCAACTTTATCATCTAAATATCTTTCCCCTGCTATCTATCTAACTATCTTTTTCCATCTGCCTATCTATCTAGACCATCATCCACTCACTTGATGTAGTGCTGCCTACTTCTTCCTTAGCCTTTATCAATCTTTTTCTGTGCCTGCCCTCCTCTCTTCCTATTTCTCCCATCTTTCCTGTCACTTCTTATTGCTTTTCTTTCCTTTACAGGTGGCTTTACATTGAGTGACAAGCCAAATGGTTTCCTGTAAGCCAAGAAACCATTTACAACGCTGGGTGGTAACCATATAACCGAGCCATACGTGCTCCCTACGTGTCAACAAGTGGGTTGGTGGAGGGTTAGTGCCCCTCCCTGTAAAACAAATAACTCAGAGTCAAATGGCCACCCCTTACGGGATTATGGCGTCTGGCAAATAGATAGATAGACAGAGAGACTATCTATCTATCTATCTTTATCTATCTATCTATCTATCCTTCAATCTGCCTCTTAACATATTCTAA
>NC_137067.1:788991-791491 GCF_032717465.1 Coenobita brevimanus | reverse complement strand
TAGGTAGGTAGATGGATGGATGGATATGTAGATATATATATATATATATATATATATATATATATATATATATATATATATATATATATAGAGAGAGAGAGAGAGAGAGAGAGAGAGAGAGAGAGAGAGAGACCCCACTTGTTACATCACACCTCCAAAAATTCTTGTCTTGGAGAAATTCTACACCTCTCTCTCTCTCTCTCTCACACACACACACACACACACACACACACACACACACACACACACACACACACACACACACACACACACACACACAATGATATTCCTGTTTGTAGCGTGTTTTGATTACACTTTTACTCTCTCTCTCTCTCTCTCTCTCTCTCTCTCTCTCTCTCTCTCTCTATGTACGTATTTTTTGTGCGTATGTATGCATGTATGTACGCAATGTATATATGTATGTATGTACGTAGGAATATGTGTGTATGTATGGATATATGTATGCATGTATATTTCTGTGTATGTATGTATATATGTATGTATGTGCGTATGTATGTATGTATGTGTATGTATGAATGTATGTGCGTATGTATGTATGTATGTTTGTTTGTGTGTGTGTGTGTATGTATGATTCTATGTACACTAGTCACGGTCAGACATCGATGGAGTGGAGGTGGTGTTGCATGAATCAGGTAGACTGGGAGAAAGGTAACTCTCTCTCTCTCTCTCTCTCTCTCTCTCTCTCTCACACACACACACACACACACACACACACACACACAGTAAATCACAAAGCATTTTCTCACTCATTCACTCTCATTCTCTCTCTCTCTCTCTCTCTCTCTCTCTCTCTCTCTCGTAGCATGAAATGTTAGAGGAAAATGACACGAAAGTTAGAATGTTAGTGCTAAGATTAAGAATGTAAGTAGAATGTTAGGGATGTTAGTAGAATGTTAGGGATGTTAGTAGAATGTTAGGGATGTTAGTAGAATGTTAGGGATGTTAGTAGAATGTTAGGGATGTTAGTAGAATGTAAGTAGAATGTTAGGGATGTTAGTAGAATGTAAGTAGAATGTTATGGATGTTAGTAGAATGTTATGGATGTTAGTAGAATGTAAGTAGAATGTTATGGATGTTAGTAGAATGTTATGGATGTTAGTAGAATGTTAGGGATGTTAGTAGAATGTTAGGGATGTTAGTAGAATGTTAGTAGAATGTTAGGGATGTTAGTAGAATGTTAGTGATGTTAGTAGAATGTAAGTAGAATGTTAGGGATGTTAGTAGAATGTTATGGATGTTAGTAGAATGTTAGTAGAATGTTATGGATGTTAGTAGAATGTTATGGATGTTAGTAGAATGTTAGTAGAATGTTAGGGATGTTAGTAGAATGTTAGGGATGTTAGTAGAATGTAAGTAGAATGTTATGGATGTTAGTAGAATGTTATGGATGTTAGTAGAATGTTAGTAGAATGTTATGGATGTTAGTAGAATGTTAGGGATGTTAGTAGAATGTTAGTAGAATGTTATGGATGTTAGTAGAATGTTATGGATGTTAGTAGAATGTAAGTAGAATGTTAGGGATGTTAGTAGAATGTTAGTAGAATGTTAGGGATGTTAGTAGAATGTTAGGGATGTTAGCAGAATGTAAGTAGAATGTTAGGGATGTTAGCAGAATGTAAGTAGAATGTTAGGGATGTTAGCAGAATGTAAGTAGAATGTTATGGATGTTAGTAGAATGTTAGTAGAATGTTAGTAGAATGTTAGGGATGTTAGTAGAATGTTAGTAGAATGTTAGGGATGTTAGTAGAATGTTAGTAGAATGTTAGGGATGTTAGTAGAATGTTAGTAGAATGTTAGGGATGTTAGTAGAATATTAGGGATGTTAGGAGAATGTAAGTAGAATGTTAGGGATGTTAGTAGAATGTTAGTAGAATGTAAGTATAGAAGAATGAGTGAAGTGGAAATGAGATAGTAAGATTGTGATGGATGTCTGTTTGATGCACACACACACACACACACACACACACACACACACACACACACACACACACACACACACACACACACACACACACACACACACACCCTCAGGAGGAAGTGTGTCAACGTCCTCTCAAGCACCTCCACCTCTCTCTCTCTCTCTCTCATACTGGCAAAAGGTAATGAGAGAGAGAGAGAGAGAGAATGAAAGACGCTATACACTCAAGGTCACACACACTTAACCTTTCGCCTCCTCTTCTTCTACCTCTCTCTCTCTCTCTCTCTAAGGGTAGGAAACACACACACACACACACACACACACACACACACACACACACACACACACACACACACACACACACACACACACCTGACAGTCTAACTCAATCTAACCTACTCTCAAACTTTCCTTCCTTCCCCTCTCTCCCTCCCTCCTTCCTTCCTTCCTTCTCTCCCTTTCTCTCCCTCCCTCCCTCCCTCCTTCCTTCCTTCTTTCCCTTTCTCTCTTCCCTCACCTCTTCAATCCACTACACACTCCTCCTTTCCCTCCCTTCCTCCT
>NC_137067.1:771491-773991 GCF_032717465.1 Coenobita brevimanus | reverse complement strand
CCAGCGACCTTCAGAAAATCGAAATTCCAAAAAATATATATGATTTGAACTAAGCGCCACTGTGCAAGACTGTCCCTCGAGTCAAAACTTTGGAGCGTCTGGGGAAAGCATCCTCCCTCTCGGACGGCTGGACGAGCACTGAGATTCTGATTCTGGGTATATGTTAGACCTTCCGTCCTCCCCTGTTGTAAAAAAATGGACGCAACTTTCTCTAATAATAATAAAACTATTTTTCTTTGTATTGGTTTTATTTATTATGATTTTCTGGTATTTTCTTTCTCCCTGTCCCTCCCTCCTCCTCTCCCTTTCCTTCCTTCCTCCTCTCTTCCCTGTCCTTTCTTCCATCCTCCTCCTATCCTCTTCCTTCCTTCCTCCCTCCTCCTTTCCTCTTCCTTCCTTTCCTTCCATCATTCACTTCCTTCCTACCTTCCCACAACTTCCTTCTTCCTCCCTCCTCTCCATCTTCTCTTCCTTCCTTCCATGCTTCTTCTCTCCTCTCCTCGCTTCCTTCCTTCCTTCCTTCCACCCTTACTTCCTCTCTTTGACTTCCTTACTTCCTTCTGTCACTCTCTCTCTCTCTCTCTCTCTCTCTATCACCATAATGAGAAAATAATAAATCAATTGAGAGAGAGAGAGAGAGAGAGAGAGAGAGAGAGAGAGAGAGAGAGAGAGAGCAATAAGAGGTAGGTGCAAGAGAAACTGAACCACAGGATTTCCTTACCATCTGTTCAACCTACTGTCATGCTGGTTCCTCTGCACTACCATTGCTACCATACCTACCACTCTACCATAACTACCATTCTACCATAACAACCATTCTGCCACTACCACCATCACCACCACCACCACCATCATCATCATTATCATCACCACCACCATCATCATCATTATAATCACCAACACCACCATCATCATCATCATCATCATCATCACCACTACCATCACCATCCTCATGACTCTCTCTCTCTCTCTCTCTCAATTTCTATCGCCCTTCCAAGACAGATATTCACAAAACTTAGGATATTTTTCAACTATAAATTAACACTAGTCACGAAGAAGTGTTATGGGAAGGATGCAGTGTCGTAGCATTGTCTTCTCTCCTCCTTAACCTGACGTAAAATTTCTCTCGCTCCATCTTGAAAGCAGAGATGTAACAATAAACGAACGCTAGTCACGAAGAAGTGCTATGGGAAGGAGGCAGTGTCGTAGCACTGTCTTTTCTGCTCCTTAACCTGACGTAAAATTGCCATCTCTCCATCTTGAATGCAACAGATTAACACTGGAAGATAGCGCTAGTCACGAAGAAGTGCTATGATGAGGATGGAGAGTCGTAGCACTGTTTTTTCTGCCATTTAACTAGACAAAATTTCCCATATCGAATCGGATTAACACTAAAATATGATGCTAGTCACGAAGAAGTGCTATGGGAAGGACAGCCGTAGCACTGTTTTTTCTGCCACTTAGCCACGTGAAATAAGCTGCAAAAGGACGAAAGTTACTGCCTATGGTCTGTTCGTCTTCACCTGTCCTAACACCTTTTCCTAAGCGATTTGTTTTGCGTATTGCATCTTACTGTCTTCTTCTGTGTTACATAAATCCCTCCAATATCGCCATACTCTGCATAAATCACGTGTGTGTGTGTGTGTGTGTGTGTGTGTGTGTGTGTGTGTGTGTGTGTGTGTGTGTGTGTGTGTGTGTGTGTGTGTGTGGCTATTAACCAGCAGTACACAAAAATAAGTTGCATAGGAAGAGGTGTTAGGGAGCTTCTTGAACCAGTACTAGAGCTGATCCTGGCATGAGAGGGTTATTACAAGGAGATATACAGCGTGAGAACTTTCTACATGGTACAGTGCATAGGGTAGGGAGATTAGGAGGGTAAAAAGGGAGGAGGAGGAATAGGAGGATTACACAGGATTACACAGGAAAGCAAACAGCAACAGACCTTATGGTCCTTTCGAGGCTGCTTGTTAGAGAAAACTATGACTACAAGATCTAACTCTACATGTTGAAGGATAAGGATAGGAAAGCAAGAAGGCTCCCCCCACCACCAAACCCTCCAGGAAAAAGTGAGAAAAACCACCATGCAGCATGGAAAAACTGACATGGAAATTTTATAGGAAACATTGGAAAGGAAAAGTCACATTCTATAATACTTTATCTATAAGCTACCCGATAGAGTAACCTGAAAGAGAAAGTAAACAAATAAAATAATAGTTACGGCATGACATTATAAACCAGTTACATTGAGTTAATGGGAAGTCTGTGGACATAACGTGGAAGCTACACACTGCATAGTGTGGATGTTTAGGGGTGGTGCAGCAGCCTTGCCTGGCGCTTTTAAGGTAGGCAGCAGTCAATCAGGCCCTAGCTCCGTTTGCTCCACTGAGACAAGGAACTCTCCCATGTGGGACAAGTACACAAGTTTCATCCTGAAGCAGTGACCCCTGGTACATTAAAAAAATCCCGATGGTGGTCACTTGACTAACAGGGACCCTCAGTG
>NC_137067.1:758991-761491 GCF_032717465.1 Coenobita brevimanus | reverse complement strand
GTGGGACCAAATCTCTCTTTAAGTGTGATGGAATTGAGATTAATGATGATGATGATGATGATGATGATGATGAGGATGAGGAGGAGGAGGAGGAGGACAGTAGTGGTGAAGATGAAAATGATGATGATGACTAATTGTGACGATGATGATGATAGTTGCGATGATGATGATGATGATGATGATGATGACTACTGAAGATGATGGTGATGATGACAGTTGTGAAGATGAGATGATGATGATGATGATGATAGCAGTGATGATGATGATGATGTTTTGTCTTCACATTTTTAACTGAATATATGTGGTGTGTGTGTGTGTGTGTGTGTGTGTGTGTGTGTGTGTGTGTGTGTGTGTGTGTGTGTGTGTGTGTGTGTGTGTGTGTGTGTGAGACATACATGGGCATACAGTGAGACAGACAGAGATACAAATATACATACAGACAGACAGACAGACAGACAGACAGAGTGTTATGTGATAGAATGTGAGAGTTGTGTGAAAATGAGAGAGAGAGAGAGAGAGAGAGAGAGAGAGAGAGAGAGAGTATGTGACAGTAGTGTGTTAAAGAGAGTAAATGAAAGATTGCAGGTGTGTGAAAAAGGGAGAGAGCAGGTGTGAGAGAGAGAGAGCTTTAATCTCACTCTACCCAGGTCAAGGGATGAGGAGGACACCTGACAAGGAAGGAAGGAAGGAAGGAAGGAAGGAAGGAAGGATGGAAGGAAGGAAGGAAGGAAGAAGGGAAGGAAGGAAGCAGAGAAATGGGAAAGGAGAGAGAAAAGGTAAGGATGGAAGGAGAAAATGGAAGTAGGGAAAGGGAAGAAGGGAAGAGAAGAAGGAAGGAAGGAAGGAAGGAAAAAAATCAGGAAGGAAGAAATGTGATGATGGTGGTGGTGGTGGTGGTCGTGGTGATAATGATGATGATAATAATAATAATAATAATAATAATAATAATAATAATGAAACCTAAATCATTCATATCCATCAGAAGGTGTAAAGAAAACGGATAAAAATAAGCAAGACTCCCTTAAAAGGATACTGGAGAAAACGAATGCAAAGAAAACGGGTTAATGTAAACAAGAGACGATGCGGACGCGGTAAATGAGTTGACGAGGTGAAGGACGTCCAGGTGTGAGAGAGAGAGAATAGACTGACAGAGAGATAGATAGATAGATAGAAGGACTTACGAAACATATGAGGGACACCAAAAATAACGAACATACTTATAGAATAATAATAATAATAATAATAATAATAAACCTTACCTGTGATGAGCATTCTGAGTCAATATCTCCCAGCATCCAATCCTTAGGTGGTAGGTTCCTTGTGCCCATTGTGGTGGTGTAGGTGGGTGTAAGTGGGTGTGAATGGGGTGTGGGTGGAGGTAGATAGGGTGTGGGTAGAGGTAGATAGGGTGTGGGTGGAGGTAGATAGGGTGTGGGTGTGTGTAGGTGGGTGTGAATAGGGTGCAGGTGGGTGTCTGGGTGTGAATGGGGTGTGGGTGGGGGTAAATAGGATGTAGGTGGAGGTAGATAGGGTGTGGATGTGTGTAGGTGTGTGTAGGTGGGAGTGGGTGTGTGTGGGTGGGAGTGGATGTGGGAAGGACAACTTAAGGTAGCCGTAGATGGGTGTGTGGAAGTGTAGGCTGTTTTAGGTTAGGTGTGGGTGGGTGTGGGTGGGTTTAGATGGGTGTGGGTGAGAGTAGATGGGTGTGGGTGGGATAGATGGGACTTGGGATAGATTCAGATAGATAGATATGGCTTTCTGAGAACGTAGAGTACATTTAAGAGGGTGTGGATGAGTGTACAAGTGTAATATAATGTACTACAGATATAAATGGTTGACGGATGGGTATATATACGAGTGACTGTGTAGCTGGGCTGTAGATGTAATACCAGTACTACAAATGCTCGTAGGCGATGTACAGTTAGCACAAATAGATGCACACTTTCACAGACGACGATAGATAAATGATAGACAGTATAGACAGACAAACATCCAATTTATATAGTTATGGATGCGGGTATAATAAAGTTAGTCTGTTTCTCATAGTTACTCTTATAACGTCTTCTCTACTGTTATCCCGTTTTCTTTTTCATTCACTTCACAGATCATGGGTTCAATCCCGGAGTTGATCACCACGCCACTGGGCTGGGTATTCTTCTTCCTCTACACCCCACCCCTGTCTATTTTACCTAGAACCGAAAATCAGGGACCTTAATCATTACTCTGACGGCTGCGTGGTATAGTTTGAAGTGCTATCCTTGTCAGTTACATTCCCTTCATAACATCAACGGGGCAAGGGACTGGAGTGCAGGCCTTCGCATGGTGGCACTGATATAACCTGGCGGATCCTACCTACCTACTTACCTACCTACCCTTCTATAGCCAGACTATCTCGTAAGAGGTGGCCACAAACAATTCGCCTCCATGTCACCCTGTCCCCTGCCATTTCGCTGCCCTCCCCCCAACTTACACTCCCCTCTCTCACATACCTCTCTATTCC
>NC_137067.1:743991-748991 GCF_032717465.1 Coenobita brevimanus | reverse complement strand
GGACCAAGGAAAGCAAGTTAGAGTCTTTATAAACAAAACAAGAACATAAACAAGGTGTAATCTGCCTTGACCCACTGATAAGGATGGGCAGGTAATCAAGACAAGAGGAAGAGTTGTTTAAGTCTCTGAGATGATAAGGAGAGAGAAAGATAGTTTACTTTCTCCCTCTCTCTCTCTCTCTCTCTCTCTCTCTCTCTCTCTCTCTCTCCCTCTCTCTCTCTCAAACACAATACACCCACACAATATACAGTGACCCTGAAATGAATCTTTAACGATTAATAATATCAATGGCTACCTTTCACCACTAACACCAACCCCTCTCTCTCTCTCTCTCTCTCTCTCTCTCTCTCTCTCTCTCTCTCTCTCTCTCTCTCTCTCTCTCTCTCTCTCTCTCTCTCTCTCTCTCTAACACCCAGGAATTTAACATACAGTTGTGACATTTAAAAAACCAGACTGGCTAACCTGCATGTTGTCTCTCTCTCACCTTGTGCTACCCCCCCCCTCCTCTCCCTCTCTCTCTCTCTCTCTCTTTCTCTCTCCTCTGTCTACAGTATCTATCTATCTACCTCTGTTTCTCTCTCCCCCTCCCACCTTACGTACCATATCTATCTATCTATCCATCTATCCTGCTCCATCTGTCTCTCCATCCCTCCCCTCCCCCCTCTCTCTACTCCTCTCTCTCTCTCTCTCTATCTATCTATCTATCTACCTTTCTATCTATTTATCTACCCATCGCTAACTAGGCCTATCCATTCATCCATCTGTCTGTCTGTCTGTCTCTCTCTCTCAGCACGTGTGGAATTTTGCGATGAAATGATGTCAACGGAACCACAATGAAATGAAAAAACGCACACAATGAAACAATAACGTACACACGAAATAAAAACGTACACGGAGAAAGAAAATCATCACCACCACCATCATCACTACCATCACCACCACCACCACCGCAATCGTCATCATCACATCGGTTATATTAGAATTAATTGAGAGAGAGAGAGAGAGAGAGAGAGAGAGAGAGAGAGAGAGAGAGAGAGAAACAAGTGATCTATGAGCATGTGAGGATGCTGTACCTACACACACACACACACACACACACACACACACACACACACACACACACACACTCAAGGATCAGTGTAAGATATGAGAAACCTTCACAACTATGTATGTATGTATGTATGTATTTATCTATCTATCTATCTATCTACCCTCCCACACACACACACTCAAGGATCAGTGTCAGATTTGAGAAACGTTCACATCTACGTATGTATGTTGTGTGTATTTATCTATCTATCTATCTATCTATCTGTCTATCTATCTATCTATCTGTCTATCTATCTGTCTATCTATCTATCTATCTACCCTCCCACACACAGACAGAGCCAAAAATAAGGTAAATGTCGTGTAACCTTCAGTAAGACTAGGAAATATGCTGCTGGAATTCGCCCCCCGGTAATACCACCACACCACACTGCCACACCACACCACCATATCACACCACACCACACCACCATATCACACCACACCACACCACATCACACTACCCTGCCACACCACACCACACCACATCACACCACACTACACCACATCACACCACACCACACCACATCAAACTACCCTGCCACACCACACCACACCACATCACATCACATCACACCACACCACCACACCACACCACACCACACCAGCACTACACACCGCCACACCACTAAAGTACACCATACCACACCACCACATCACACCACACCACACCAGCACTACACACCGCCACACCACTAAAGTACACCATACCACACCACCACATCACATCACACCACACCAACACCACCACACCACACTACCACACACACCACACCAGTTCTACCCCAGCTCGTACCGGGAAACTGGGTCGTGGTCAGGGGGGGGAGGGGGAGGTTAGGTGTGGGGTGAAGGTGGTACCACACACACACACACACACACACACACACACACACACACACTGTAGCTAGGGGTATAGATGGTCAGGCCAAGGGCACGAGAGAGAGAGAGAGAGAGAGATGAGGGAAAGAGAGGAGAGGGAGAGGAGGACGAGAAGGGAAAGAAAAAGGGAGAGATTGGAAAGAGAGGGAGAGACAGGGAGAGAAAAAAGATAGGGAGTAGACGGAGTGGAGAGAGGGAGGGAAGTGAAAGGAGAGAGGGAGGGAAGTGAAAGGAGAGAGGGAGAGGAGGACGAGAAGGGAAAGAAAAAGGGAGAGATTGGAAAGAGAGGGAGAGACAGGGAGAGAAAAAAGATGGGGAGTAGACGGAGTGGAGAGAAGGAGGGGAGTGAAAGGAGAGAGGGAGTGAAAGGAGAGAGGGAGGGAAGTGACAGGAGAGGGGAAAGTGAGAGGAGATAGGGGGAGAGAGAGAAAAAAAAAAGAGAGGAGGGGAAGTGAGAGGAGAGGGAGGGGAGGGAGAGGGAGGGGAGGGAGAGGGGAGGGAACAAGGTAACAGGTAGACAGACGGCCCCTGCTTGCTGGTAGTAGGGAGGGGGAGGGGAGTATGTGGGGGAGGGGGGGATAGGTGTGGTGGGAGGGGGAGGGGAGGTGGGGGAGAGGTAAGGGGAGGGGAGGTGGGGGAGAGGAACAGCCTAGGTGGGGGGAAGGGGAGAGTTTGTGGGGGAGGGATGGGTGAGGGGGGGGGAATACATGGGGAAGAGAAAGGTAGGGGTGATGGAAGGTAGGGGTGATGGAAGGTAGGGGTGATGGATGGTAGGGGTGATGGAAGGTAGGGATGATGAAAGGTAGGGGGGTGATGGACAGGTAGGGGTGATGGAAGGTAGGGGTGATGGAAGGTAGGGGTGATGGAAGGTGGGGGTTATGGATGGTAGGGGTGATGGATGGTAGGGGTGATGGAAGGTAGGGGTGATGGATGGTAGGGGTGATGGATGGTAGGGGTGATGGATGGTAGGGGTGATGGATGGTAGGGGTGATGGAGGGTAGGGGTGATGGATGGTAGGGGTGATGGAAGGTAGGGGTGATGGAAGGTAGGGGTGATGGATGGTAGGGGTGATGGATGGTAGGGGTGATGGATGGTAGGGGTGATGGATGGTAGGGGTGATGGAAGGTAGGGGTGATGGAAGGTAGGGGTGATGGAAGGTAGGGGTGATGGATGGTAGGGGTGATGGAAGGTAGGGGTGATGGATGGTAGGGGTGATGGATGGTAGGGGTGATGGATGGTAGGGGTGATGGATGGTAGGGGTGATGGAAGGTAGGGGGGGTTGGTATAAAGGGGGGGGGAAGGTGATATAGGAGGTGCAAGGACGTCAGGGGGTGAGTAAGTGCTCGTAGGTACGCCATAAAGAGAGAGAGAGAGAGAGAGAGAGAGAGAGAGAGAGAGAGAGAGAGAGAATGTGTTGTAAGCACCACCACACCCCCTCAACCTCATCTATTTGCTTCACGCTTAATCTCTCTCTCTCTCTCTCTCTCTCCCTCTCTCTCTCTCCCTAAAATCAAACTAGCCTAAATAATGACCTACGGCAAATCGACCCTTTTTAATCATATGGCATCGAACCCGTGACCTTTCGGATCGCAGTCCACTTCTATACCACTCAGCCACCACCCGTACAAAAACCTCTGAGCCATTCCAAAGGGTGGGGGTGGAGGGGGGAGGAAGGAGGGGGGTATGAGGTGAAAGGTAGGTAAGAGGAAGGAAGGGGAGAGAAGAAGGAAAGGGAGAATGTTAGGGGGAGGGAGAGAGAGAGAAGGGAAGGGAAAGAAGGGAGGAGGGAGAGAAGGTAGGGTAGGGGAGGATATGCTGGGTGGGGGAGGTAGGGGAGGAGTGGACGCGGGGAGGAGAGGGAGGGGAAGGGAGAGAAGAAGGGGGAGGGGGAGGAGAAGGAAGGAGAGAGGCGGAGAAGGAGGGGGAGGGGGAAGAGGGAGGAGGGAAGGAAGGGAGGGGTTCGGATAGTCCTAACGGGTAGGGAGAGGAAGAGTAGGAAGAGGATCATCATCATCATCATCATCATCATCATCATCATCATCATCATCATCATCATCATCATCATCAACATCACCATCACCACCACCACCACCACCACCACCACCACCACACAAACCTATATTCTTACCTAAAAAGAAAGAAAAAATATGAGGAAAAGAATGAACCGTAAACAGAAGGATGGAGGGAAGGAAGGAGGGATGGAGGGAGGGAGGAAGGGAGGGAGGGAGGGAGAGGGAAAGAGTGTGAGGAAGGGGGGGAGAGAGGAAAGAAAAGAAGGGAGAAAAAGTATGGGATGAAAATGTAAGGTGGGGAGAGGAGGAAAGTGAAAGGGAGAGAGACTGAGATGGAGAGGGAGGAAGAGGTGGAGGGCAGGAGTAAAAGTGGGGGAGGAGAAGGAGAGGGAGGGAGGGAGGAAAGGGAGCATTTAAAAGTAGTAGGTGGGGGTGATGGGGGTGGGGGTGGAGAGGAAGGGTGGGGAGGGGAGAGAGAGAGAGAGAGAGAGAGAGAGAGAGAGAGAGAGAGAGAGAGAGAGAGAGAGAGAGGGAAGGAGAAGGGTGAGTGGTAGGGTGAATTTTAAAGAAATACAGTAAAAGATGAGGTTTTTGGTGTGTGTGTGTGTGTGTGTGTGTGTGTGTGTGTGTGTGTGTGTGTGTGTGTGTGTGTGTGTGTGTGTGTGTGTGTGATGGTGTGGGTGGGCGGGTGGGGGTGTGGGGGTGGGTAGTGAAGGGTGGAAAGGAAAGTACCACATCCAATCACTTTCAGAAAAACTATTGCCTCTCCTCAAAACTCAAACATTTTCACAAACACACACACACACACACACACACACACACACACACACACACACATAATCAATATATCCCTCTAATGATAATAATAATAATAATAATAATAATAATAATAATAATGTGTAACCGAATTAGCAAGGGGGCTGAAATGGTCAGGCCGAATTTGCAGACTCCGAAAGTGCAGTCACGATGTAAACATTACCTACCATTATTATTACACGAACTGGTTTCTCTCCTGTTGCATCA
>NC_137067.1:731491-733991 GCF_032717465.1 Coenobita brevimanus | reverse complement strand
AAGGGAGAAGCAGGAGGAAGAAGGAGGGAAGGAAGGAAAAAGATAGACTGAAAGGCAAAGATACAGACAGACAGACAGATAGACAGATAGATAGAGATAGATATATGTAGACTAAATTCAATCTCTTCAGCCGTGCACCCAGTCAACGCCACCCCAGGCTCCTTCACGCATGCTTACACGCAACTCATCCACACCCGCAGTCTCCTCCGTGTCAACGCTCCTATACCACGCTCCTTGCTCCACGACAGGTTACAATTAATACCAGATCATACCAGGCCATACCAGATGTCGCCCTAGTACAATAAGTGCTTTTTTTTAAGTAGAAGTAGTTGTGGTGGTGGTGGTGGTGGTAGTAGTAGTAGTAACAGCAGCAGTCACCACCAGCCACAACTACCACCACCACCACTACCACCAACCACTACTACCACCACGACAACCATCTTTTATCTTAACTATCAATTATGTTGCTGCGATCCTTATCAGGCAATTTTATTCTCATTGCAATTACCTTACTTCCTTGGGATCAATACAGCTTATACCCTCTTCCCTGCCTACTACTACTACTACTACAACAACTACAATTACTACTACTACTACTAGCTTCACAACCACATCACTACCCGCACCACCACCACCACTACTACTACTACTACAGGTACTGTCTTCATCACAACCACACCACCACAACCATCCACACCAACCAACATCCCTACCACAACTACCACCATCACAACCATCCATCCATCAACCATACATCCGCAAATACTGGTTCTCATACCACACCATATCAAGCGTAAAACACACACACACACACACACACACACACACACACACATAAACAGAGGCACACACACACACACACACACACACACACACACACACACACACAGAAAGACAGACACACACACAGAAAGACAGACACACACACATAAACAGGCACACACACACACACACACACACACACACACACACACACACACACACACACACACACACACACACACACACACACACACACTGCTTACCTAATACCACCTTTAAATAAACCATACCACCACCCATGAGAGAGAGAGAGAGAGAGAGTGTGTGTGTGTGTGTGTGTGTGTGTGTGTGTGTGTGTGTGTGTGTGTGTGTGTGAGAGAGAGAGAGAGAGAGAGAGAAACCTCACCACCACAGGCTGCCCATACCTACCACACAACCTACCATTCACCACACGACCACGACCACCTCAACCACCACATACCACCACTTCGATACTAGGTCAAACGAATATACCTTGTGTCTGGGAACTACTTAACCGGTTTAATACTCTCTCTCTCTCTCTCTCTCTCTCCTTCTTACTCATCTTTCTACCTCTCCCCCTCCCCTCTCTCACTCTCGCTTCCTTCCTCTCTCTCTTTTTCCCTCCCTTCTCTCCTCTCTCACTCTCCCTTCCTTCCTCTCTCTCTCCCTTTCCCTCCCTTCTCTCCTCTCTCACTCACCCTTCCTTTCTCCCTCCTTCCCTCCCTTCTCTCCCCCTTCCTTCCTCTCTCTCCCTTCTTTCCTCTCTCTCACTCCCTCTCCCTTCTCTCTTTCATCACGAACTTTCTCATTTACAACCTCTCTCTCTCTCTCTCTCTCTCTCTCTAATTAACCAACTTTCTTTTCCACCACTTGTCAATTACATTAAGACTCACTCATTTTTCTCTCTCTATCTCTATCTTACTTTCTATCTTCTTACATTTTTCTCATAAATTTGGCAACCTTTGTGATTGTAACTCTCTCTCTCTCTCTCTCTCTCTCTCTCTCTCTACCTATCTACCTACCTACCTACCTATCTATCTATCTATCTACCTATATCTGTCTACCCACCTACCTATCACTGCAGTCTTTCAACTCACCATTCTGTGTGTGTGTGTGTGTGTGTGTGTGTGTGAAGGAGAAGAGACAAGGAATATAGATAGATAAAGAGACAGACAGATAGATAATTACCATCTCTCCATCATGAGTGCTGATTTATAGCTTAAGATTAACACTGAACTTTAATGCTAGTCAGGAAGAAGTGCAAATGGCAAGAATGTAGAGCCGTAGCATTGCTCATCCCTGCCACTGGAGTACGTGACGCTGCTAAAAGGACGAGAATTTTGGTCAAGTTAAGGTGGAAGGAGTATAGCAGCTGCCGATTTGTATTAAGATCTATGGTGTCGTAAGGTCTGTGTGTCTATGTAACTCTCCTGACCCCACTGCCCCCGCCCCCTCCTACGTGCCGCATGACCCAGACGAGGTGATGGAGGGGAGGGGGAGGGAAGGGGAGGGAGGAATGTGATGGGGGAAGGATGGGAGAGGGGGAGAAGGGAGTAAGGGAGAGGATGGGAGAGGAGTAGGAAGAGGGAGGGGCAAGGTCATGTCTTCAACAAGGAGGTATAGCCTATCTCTTCAACACCTGTCTCTCCTCTCCCTTATCCTTTCCTCTCTACCTCCCTTTCTACCCTCCCTCCCATCCCTTTTTCTTCCTCCCCTT